>NC_079429.1:19524592-19824592 GCF_026213295.1 Gadus chalcogrammus | reverse complement strand
CGCTAGAGGCGCTACATTTTGATACGCTCCAGTGGGTCGTCATTTGGGGCGGTACAAACGACCTATGCGGTCGTATTTTCTAGGAGGACAGGCTGAAATATTATTATGAGCCTTTGATTGATATCAAGATTGTTTTTGCGGAGACACATTCCTGTCCCCCGCTTGCATTGGAGTGAACAGGGATCTCTACTTCTGGGCCCCATGAATCGAGTGACTCGTCCACAGCCTTCTAAAACAACAGCAATACCAGGCTTGGCCACTTTTGGATTGGGGAAGTATGCACTGCTCCTGGGGGCCTGACCTTACCCAGAAGGTGAAGAACATCAGCTCCTCCTATACCCCTGCCACCATTCTCCCTCCCCCTATCCCCACCCCTGTTTTTACCCACTTTATCCCTCTCTCCACCGAAGATTTAAAATTTGATAAGGGGGCATGTGGTGGCATGGTTAGACGTCACTATTAGAATGGTGACGTCTAACCACGCCACCATATTCCCCCTTGACCCGATCCCCTCCTCACTCCTCTTGGCCGTCTCGAGCGAAATCCTGCCATTTCACACCACCCTTATCAACTCCTCCCTCACTTCAGGCCTTGTTCCAGCGTCATTCAAGATTGCGAGAATAAAGCCGCTCCTATAGAAACTGACCCTTTACTCTTCCGACATCCAGAACTACAGAACGATATCTCTTCCTTCATTCCTTTCTAAAAAAACTTAAAAGAACGTGCCATCTTTAACCCAACTGTCCTCCTATCTCTCAAAAAAATCTGCCTGACCCTCATCAATCAGGCTTCACGATTGCACAGTCCACTGAGGCAGCTCTGCTCGCGGTGACAGAGTCGCTCCGTGCTGACAGAGCCTTGTCCCTCTCATCGGTTCTCATTCTCCTGACTTGTATGCAGCGTTTGACACCGTGAACCACCGAATCCTCCTCGGACTCTTGCCGAACTTGGCATTGCTGTCTCTGCGCTATCCTGGTACACATCCTACCTGACAGGTCACACCTATCAGGTCACATGGAATGGCTCCTTGTCCAAACCCTTCACTCTTGACATCGGTGTCCCTCAAAGCTCTGTACTGGGATCCCTTCTGTTCTCCCTCTATACCAGATCCCAGGGCTCTGTAATCACATTGCACGGTTTTCCCAATCACTGCTATGCTGACGACACGCTACCTATTCCTCTCCTTCCCCTCCAACACCCTGATTGCAACACGCATCTCAGAATGTCTGGCAGACTTCAGCACTTGGACGACTGCCTATCACCTGAAGCTTAACCTCAACAAGACTGAGCTCCTCCTAATGCCAGCGAAAGATTCCCCTCACATGGACTTACTGGTCACCGTCAAGAACATCACTGTATCTCCATCACCAACTTCCAGAAACCTCTGTGTAGTACTGGACAATAAGTTATGCTGCCCCGCGGACATCACCAGGGCCCGATCCTGCAGGTTTGCCCTCTACAAGAGTGATTTTCAACCAGTGTGCCGCGGCGCGAGAGATCGTCAGGTGTGCCGTGGGAAATTTTCCATTGTCGGGTGTCTGTGCTGTAATAAAGTGTCGCAGATGATGTACCGTAATTTTCTATAAGCCGCGCCTGTTGCAACTTATAATGTAATAAAGACTCATAATGTAATAACGTCTCATAACGGCTCATAATGTAATAATTTCAATGTAATAAAAGTTCATAATGTAATAATCGGCTCATAATGTAATAAAATCACGGACGCATAACGTAATAAGGGCTTTGCGCATAATGTAATACTGTAATAACTTATTACATTAAGAACCTTATTGATACCGCTCATAATATTATAACAGTTCATAATGTAATAATAGCACATATAGTGAGAAAAGTGTTGCATTATCATAATTCTTACTTCTGCCATCCCTGCCGGAGTGGAAGGAAATGCTTTCACCTGTGTCTGTCTCTCAGCAAGATCACACATTTCTGCAAACATGCTGGAGCATTAGCCAACTTAGATGCCATATACTGAACCTCACTCCCAATAAGTGGCAGGCCTCATAAAAAGGAAGAGAAGCCTTATTCTTTAACGCATCATCCTCCATAGGTAAAATACATGGTATAAAGGCAACAACTGCAAACACTGACAACTAATGCACTTTTGGGCAGAGGTTTGTTTTTGAGTTTGACTATGATTTGTACATAGGTTGCGCTACAGTAACCAACTCAAAAGCTGTCAGGAGAAGAGGTTGGATTAGGGAAGAAGGAGGGGGACTGTAGTTCATGTAGTTTAATGTTCTTTGCTACAATAACTAATAACTCCTGCAATGAAAACACATTTTAAATTGTACTTTTCAAAAAAGTAAGTAAACACTCTTTCCTTCCATACAACCTTACGAAGACCTTCCAATAAAAACGTAGCAGTTTTTTTTTGTTGGTCTTTAATGCCAATTTATAAAGGCTTTTAACAATTATTTTCCTACTACTTGAAATACATGATACAAGCAGCATAACATGTTAATTCAAACTTATTTTATTTTGGAACTGACCAATAACAAAAAAGTCATCAAAAACGTTGGAGATCTGAACATAAAATTAGTCTCACAATATATAACAGCTATATACAGTATGTGAGTCTAGAACAGACATAGGGATGTCATAGAAAACATGAACCAGCTCAAAGGTTTTTTAAATGTAAACACAGCCTGTCAGGACACAAAAGTAAAAATATAAGTCAAAATAAATTTAAATAAACAATATGCCTATAAACATGATCATAAATTATAGTTGCCAACAAAAATAAAGTCAAGGGGGCTCCATTTGTCAGTGGTCAGTGACTGTGCCAGTGATCACTCAAATCACTTTATTTCTTCCAATGAATGTCTTTAATATGGAACCATCCAAAGGATATATGTCGAATCACGATCCATGCTGTAATCCACCTGGCATTTTGCAGCTGCCTGATGTTGGATGCAAGGCCAGTATTACGTCCAGCTGCTTTATATAACTTACAAATACTAATGCTGCAGTCTTCATCCATCACAATATTTAAACACTCCACCAAAGAATCACGTATAAAAATTCTTGGTAGGAATGGCAGGGTTAGCTCTCTGAACAAGTTGGAAACTCTGTTGAAGGTGCCCAGCATTGTCATATCCATCAACAGGCAATACTGGATAATGGTTGACAGTACAATCAAAGGCAAAATAGGGCTAGCAATGAAGTCAGGGTCTTAGGTTAACAAATGTTAACCTAAGATTGAATAAGAAGGCCATATATACATTGACAGCAGTAAAGAAACAGGAATTGGATTGGCACGGAACAAAATTTGGGTGTATTTGTGTGATGCACACACAAATATGTATTTTCTATTCATTTTTTTGTAACCAAAACCTATTTGGATGTTTTTTAGATGTCATTTATGAACAAACGGTTGAAGCCTCATTTACATACTAGTAGATGTGTGTGAACTGCCTTTGTGCATTGGTTATTTGAGGAACCCCTTCCGTATATTTGTATTATTCTTACATTATCTTCCACGTCAGAAGTATCACTAGCATTGCCAGCAATGGATACATATGTATATCTATGGTGGCTAGTGGGACTTGTGAGACACACTGTTGTACTACAAGTGTCAGAGAAGATTGATTCTCTCTCTGACTCAAAAATCAACCTGGAATACGGATATGGAACCATTAGCATGAAAAAAAAAAATGTCGATGTTGATACATAATACAAACTTTTTGATTGCTGACGTTTGTCAGCTTCAGAGCTCATACTTTTCTCCTGTAGTTTGGAGTGATTAAAATTCCCTCATCCATATGAATATATTAATGATATATGAATTCAGTATTTGTTTTTGCATCTCAATAATTATTTAGATAGGTATTACTGATTAATTTCCATATTTGTAATATCAATTACATAGTCCTCATATAAGAGTAGCTTGAGCTCTGAAGCTCCACAGACGGCCATTACATTGATTGATTGATCAATAGGTTCATTTGTTAACATATTATAGTGCACAAGTGTAATCGTATGTCTTCTTCAGGCCCTCTTTTTTATTCAAACTCCCCAGACCTCTTTCTCTGAGCAAAAGGCACGGGAAAAGATGTAGATCTTGTCAGTGGGCTCTGATGGAGCTGCTGTTTACCTGTCATTTAGAGATGGGAAGCGATGCCACAATTCACACACCACCACCACCACCACCAGCACACACACACACACACACACACACACACACACACACACACACACACACACACACACACACACACACACACACACACACACACACACACACACACACACACACACACGTGTATCAGAATGTAGGATGAGAAGGCAGTTTGGAGACGGGCGCTTACGTGGTGCTTAGGACAGCGTGTGATGAATACCAGCACGCGCACGCACACACACACATAATTAACAACATCAATAATAAAATAAATACTAAAAACTGATGTCCAATTTTTTAATAAGATCAAGTCACAAAAGGCAGCAAACGTGAACATTATTGCATATTTTCATCCATATGTAGGCCTATGATGTAAAAATACAGATTTCCATGCAGTGTATTTACACTAATACCATCTGATGGATCTGAGATCAATGTATAATCATAACGGCACTTTATATGATGCAGTCGGGAGCCCCCTATCGAATTGGGATTTGCTGCTACAACGTTGAATGATCGGACCCAAGGAACAGGGTCAGTTGGGGACCAGTAAAGCGACCTGTAAAACACGAACAGAATGCTAAAAAAACGCAGAACTAATCATTCATTGTCATTATTTAATGCTAGGGTAGGACATTTGCAGATATACGCCAGAGTAAACAAAATTTGCACAGTATCCAACCGAAAAAATCCCAACCATCCCTTCAGGCGTCCCTTCAAAGCCACTCCCCAAAAACACGTGACTAGCTCGCTAGCTTTAGCAATAGAGTGGCGAAGTCACGCCCCTTCCGGTAGAGCCCATGGGACCTATGAGATCAAAAAATATGTAGGCCCATGGGTTTCAATGGAGAGAAAGTAATTATCTTCTGGTCCAAGTCGTTTACATGCCCTGGATTACACATACATATACGTTTGTGGATTTAAATGATAATTTTTCATGTCAAGACTTTGACCGTTTATTGTGCAATTGTTCAGTTAAAGGCTGTAGAGAAAACACAATGAGAAAGACTACATGTCTCGTATGTGCCGTCACGCTCCCTGCGACTGGCGTGGACAAGACCGACAATCTCCCCATCGGCATAACTGAAACTCTCCACATGCCCCGACTTATAATGGTTTTCACCTCTTTCGATGCTTTTATCCTCCCCTTAGAAAAAAGCGAGCAGAGAACTCGCCATGTCTGTACAAAGTGCGGGTTGTGACGCATATCATTCGCGTCAAGAGCAGGGAAGAGCTAGTTCACAAAGGGGCCTCACACAAAACCTAACATTATTAAACTTCTTCGTGAATTTTTTTTCGGATTTCTTTGCCTGAAAAATGAAAATTTAAATCCACAAACATATGTGTAATCCAGGGGCATGTAAAGACTGGGACCAGATGATAATTTCTTTCTCTCTATTGAAACCAATTCATATTTTTCAATCTCATAGGTACCATGGATTCGACCGGAAGGGGCGTGACTTCGCCACTCTGTAACAGTGTCCGCCACCTTTTTTAACAGCTCTGGTTCCGGAAGTAAATTTCACATTCATTTTCTCACAATACTCGTTTATCTATTCATTTTGTATTCATTCAACATAATATATTCCTAGCTTTTAGACTACCCAAATTACTAAGAAGCACTGCTAGTGCTATATCATATATTTGAACTTTATTTTTTATCATTTATTCTATATAAACCTATTTTTCAACATCTAGAGCTCATTTCCTCTACAGCTCTAACCACAACTATAACTTTCCAATAATCAAAATCATGGTTACTGTGGTAAGCGATCGAGTTCAGTAGTAAAAGCTGTAATAGTCATCCACGACTTTACTTTTGCGGGTGCGGATAAACGTTTCCGTGGTAACAGCGAGCTCCAACAATCAAAGAAGTTGTGTTACACTTTAGGATTATGGGTAGTGTAGTGGTTTCAAATTAAATCACAAATAAAACGTGTTTTTCTAAAAACTAGATGTTGCCCGTTTAACTTGTGGCTTCTGCAGGAGCATATACCATTGTTTCACAATATAACGCCGTGTGTTAGGTATACAACATGGTAACAACATTATAGACCTTAATAAAAACCTCAATGGAAAAAGTTAATGGGATTTTTAATTCCGGAACCACGCTGGACATGACTAGGCATGACAAGACAAGGCCTGCTATAAGTCTGCGTAGTCTAGTTGAAGACTCTGTTCATGCCAAATGAGTGCATGGGCAGAGTGAGCAAGGTAGGGTAGGTTGGTAAACAGATACCTAAGCTGGCTCAAATGAAATGATTGTCTAAACACAGACTTATAATACGCCAGCAGCCCTTGATACCAGAGTTTATTTTGGGTTTTTCAGAGCATTTGGTTTATTGATGGATCGTTTTAACATATCTGACTAAATGCCTCAAAGCATCCTGTAGCAATAGATAATTCTTAGGACTATTGTTAGCTATTTAGGGTAACTTCACATGGGGAGAGGAACTAAATCTTCTTCCTGTGAACAAGAACAAAGCTCCAAAGTATATTGTTGGTCATGTTTTGCTATTATTGTAAATACGTTTCCGTAAATAGTAGACGGGTACTTGATGATGACAAAGGGCTATTCAGAGTTGATAAGGCAGTAAGTCTTACCTTGTCAGGGTGTATGGTTGGGCATGCCCAGTTGTACAGGTAGTAATGGAGATAGTCTTTACTAGGGACAAACTTGAGCTTTTCCAGGAAGCAGCTGTTTCCCATTACATCCAGCACGCTGAAGAGGTCAAGACCTTTCTGTAAGAACACAACAGAGATGGGGAGACAGAGAGAGAGAAAGATACAGACAGAGAAAGGTAGGTATAGGTAGAGTGAGAGGCATAGAGAGGGAGAGATGGAACAGCAGACAAAGACAGAATGAGAGAGAGGGAGATGGAGACAGACAGAGATAGACATAACAACAGGGAGAGAGGGATTATTAGGGAACTAGTGATGCGGGAACATACATTGACCCTTAAACGTTTTCCATGCATTTAACCTTTTTCCGATCCTATCCTTTATTATTAATTCAGTGATAATAGTGCAGCTCACTTCAACCTGGTTCCTGAACGTCAGCACATAGCTTATAATGGCTGTAGTTTAGCTGTGTATGTGTGCGTGAATGTCCTCTAGCGTGTGCGCGCCCATCTGCGAATAAAGCAGTTTAGAACGCTGTTTTCCGAACACAACATACACTTATTGCAGGTTAGGTTTATACTATAGCCTATTGCAACATTTGAGTTATTTCAGAAAGACCGAACAACCACAATTCTATCTGTGATGATGAACTCAGGTTGAGGTTCAATGTTCCCCCTTTTCTGCCTCCTTATCTAAATAGCTCATTGTGCGGATATGTTTCAGATTATTCTTGTTTACACATTGAACAATGGTTCACACATGTTACAAGGGTCCCAAATGATGTCCTTGATATTTGGATTAAAGTGTTGAATATCAATATCAGCGGTTCATAGTGTGAACGATCATCCAAAGTCTAGTCTTTAGAACAAGACTAATCTGAATGAAGCTGAATTAACCGTTAATTTGCAGTATATCACCATGGAGAGGCTCTGTGAGACTAGTTGAGTTTGTCTGAAGCAACTGGGTGATAAAAAAAGAACAAAACTTGTATTATGATAGTCTATTAATCTATTTATTTTTTAGAAAGGTGAAGCTCTTGTTAGGCTCCACCACAAACTCACAGCCTTGGCCAGCACCAGGGTGTCCTCAACAAGGTCCACCGGTTCCGTTGCCGTGGTGACACAGTATAACAGGCGGGCCTCCCTCAGGTGGCTGTGGACAGGATGGTTGAGGACCCGAGTGGAGACGGTGTAGAAACTCACCAGGTCGGTCAGCCCTGTCCCGTCGCTCGCCTAGAGAGAGAGAGGGGGGGGGGGGGGGGGGGGGAGAGAGGGGGGGAGAGAGAGAGAGAGAGAGAGAGAGAGAGAGAGAGAGAGAGAGAGAGAGAGAGAGAGAGAGAGAGAGAGAGAGAGAGAGAGAGGGAGAGGGAGAGGGAGAGAGAGAGAGGATGGCTAAGCGTTAAAATCATACCTCAAAAAAGCCTTGCCTCTCCTGCCTGGAGTAAGGTTGGATCAGCCTGACCCTCCAACAGTGCTAGAGTACAGGGTCAATACAGGTCTGGTAGTACCTAAGGGGTACCATGTAACAAGCCAAATGATATCAGAATGGGCTTTCTCTCAGAACATCGCAAAGTCCTGAGTTGCCTGAGCAAAGTTGAAAAAACAAAGAACAATACCTTAGTACTTGGAACACGAGATCTCCCAAGGTCTCAAACGAAAGACCTGAGCAGAATTGCTTCAACTCATTTTTTATGCAGCCTCTATTTAGTCAAGTGAATTGCATTCATCCTGTTGAAGCCTTAGTTTTGGACGTTTTAATAGCTAAATCATTCATACACTGAATAACATACATATTCCCATATACATGTTGTAGTTCTATTTATCCATCTATCCACAAAAATACAACCCCCAAGTTTCTCTTCAAGTCAGCTGAGCCACAGGACACACCTCTACCACATAGCTGTCCATCACGTCCTCCCTGGGCAGCAGCCAATGCACAGCCTCCTGGGGCGAGAGGGTGGGGCTTAGACCAGACTCCAGAAAGTGTGTGTGGAGCAGGTTCATGGCTCCGGGTATGTCCTGAAGAGTCAGGGGCCGCATGCCAGGGGTCTTGGGAAGCTGGGCAAGAAGAGGAAACAGGAATAATACTGTGTTAAGTTTAAGGTCACATCGTGTGTACCCAGTGGTGTCCAAGCTGTGGGTCATGAGCCACAACAATAAACAAAACAACCAAATATATGCGTGCATACCTACATGCTTTGTGCATTTTATTTGATCTGTATGTTTGAAGAATGAAAGGGGAATACTCAATTTTTTTTTAACAATAAACTTAGATACATTTTGACAATAGTTGACGTGGTAATGAGTATTGCTTCAACTTATTATTACATTGGAGCGGTATGGTAACTACGGGAAATAAAATACATTATTGTTTTGCTACATTATTAGCAGACGAGTTGATGCGCTTGACAATGACCAGGTGAAATCGACTGTAATAGAGTTTGTTCGCCACCAGGGGGCAGTGCACACCAACCTTGGGTAGGCGCTGCAGTTTGAGGTGGAGTTTGGTGTTGAGTCTCAGGCCAGGATAGTCAACATCCATTAACTTACGGGGACTCAGCGGCCGATTCCAGAATCTGATCACAGAAATTGCGCCCGCACACGCACACGCACACTAAGAATTGACATACTATCAAAGTAGAAATGATTCCCCAAAACACATTTTTACTCATGTTTGAAAAGGATAATCTATAATAACTGAACCTATCACCACCTTGTTTTTTTTAACAACTCTGACCAACCAATCATAACCATTATTAATCCCAGATCCATGCCTCCTGCTACCATCACGTTTTACCTTCAACACTGACCCAACAAATCCAAACCCAGATTAAAGATCCCTTATAATGCTTTTTTAGGGTTATTAATTGCATTTGGGGGTACTACTAGAATAGGGTTACATACCTGTATGTTAGAAATACCCCTTATAATTCTTCAACTGTTAATTTCTGCAAAACCAATTTCAGTGTCTTTCAAAAACGTTCTGTTTTGCATTATGTTGCTTTAAGGCCCCCCACCCAAGTAGCCCAGTCTGCTTGGATTGGTCAGCATGACCCCTCTGTTGCAATTGGTCAAACCCTTTGCACTTAACGCATTTGGTGTGGCGGAAGTAAAGTTTGAGCTCAAACATCCTGTTTCACTCACTTATTGAAGGGCGTTCTCGGTGGAGAGAGACTAAGATTTCTCAAGCTTAGCAGACGTTAAACATGTAAACGTTATATAACAGTTGGGATGTTATATAACGAGAGAGATTGTAACGAGAGAGATTGAGGAATTGTAACCTAGTAAAAAGGGAAAGTCGAAAAAGCATGATATCACCCCTTTGACATGCCAGGTGTCAACATATGGTAAAGGCCTACCGGCAGGTGGCCAGAGGAGTTGGTAGGACCACGGGGGCCGTGTAGACGGCCTGGGACACCCCCTGCTGCTGCACCCTCCTGGTCAGCTCCCGGATCAGAACTGGACTCATCCTCTTCTGACGCAACTTCCTGTGGACACACAGGAAGTTGACCTGTGCCACCACCCTCTCCCTGGAGCGAGAGGGTAAAATGTTTAGAGATTTTATATTTTGTATACATCTGTCATACAGTGTCATATCATATTAAAAAATCTTAATATATCACCTCATGTCATATCAATTTATATCACACTTATTCAACTACACTATAAGGTACTGGGTTCATTCCCCAAAGTCTGCAAATCTACACCCTGACCCCTACCTGCTCCTTAATGACCTGTCTCTGTGTTCACTGTCTAACCCCTACCTGCTCCTTAATGAACTGTCTCTGTGTTCACTGTCTAACCCCTACCTGCTCCTTAATGAACTATCTCTGTGTTCACTGTCTAACCCCCTACCAGCCCCTTTATGACCTGTCTCTGTGTTCACTATCCAACCCTACCTGCTCCTTAATGACTTGTCTCTGTAGTCACTGTCTAACCCCTACCTGCTCCTTCATGACTTGTCTCTGCAGTCACTGTCCAACGCCTACCTGCTCCTTAATGACTTGTCTCTGTGCTGTCCAATCCCTACCAGCTCCTTAAAGGAGACATATTATAACACCAGGTGTGAGGGTGATTTGGCTTACAAGCCGTTTCGAAAATCTGCCCCATATGACATCACTAGTTGGCGTGTCCATCTAGATCTGTGCTGGATAGATCAGTCTACCAGCCTGCCCAGTGGACTGAAGCAAACGTTGCTCATCTATCCAGCACAGATCTAGGTGGACACGCCCACTAGTGAAAAAAACATGAGCCCTTTAATGGCCTGTCTCCATACTGTCCAACCCCTTCCTGCCCCTGCTCACTGATTAACTTCACAAGAATATAGATGCATCAAAAATATGACACTCCTAAATATATCAGTAATATTTCTTATATTTTTAAATTGTATACAGATAGAGCGCCTAATACAGTCAGGGGAGTTTCTGCGTTTGCCGTCTCTCTTTCTCTCTGTATGTCCTATAACTCTCTGTTAAGCATACTTTTACATCATGCCGCTCAGATCATTCTATCATTTAATTCATCATACGAAGTATAGCTCTACCTAATAACAGTTATATAACCAAAATAACTTTTATAATTTAGAGGGCTCACTGATAAAAAACATAGCTTTTGCTCACGTATCATGAATACGAAGGTTGGTGGGAGCAGCGGAGATGAACCCAACCAGCTTCTGATTGGTGCTCACCCTGAGTCCACAGAGCCACTGGGCCTGCCAGCCGGGGGGCATTAGGACCCTGGGGAACAACACAATAATCAATTAATATAATGCAACAGGTTTAGAAAATAAAATAATGCAACAGGTTTAGAAAATAAAAAATGTTAGCGCTAACGGAAGTACAGCATGCTTCAACAAATATTAATTGGCAATATATTTATTTTACAATTATAAAGAAAGTGCCAATAAAGTAAGCCAAATATAGTAATAATATGACCAATGGGCAATGCCAGGTTTAAGTAAGGGTACTTCAGCATTAGCCAACATCACTTTAATTGCTTTTGATTGGGAACAAAACATGTCGATGTTATCCATGTTAACTCGTAGGGTAGCACCCTAAGGTTCTAAAAAAAGAGTGAATCTAGATGGTTGAGCTGAAGTTCTGTGGGGGGGGGGTAAAGGGTAGGCCCACCTGCTCCTCTCACCTTAAGATCTGGGGCATACTCCAGTTAATGGGCGGGAAATTAGGAGCTACAAAGTATGATGATGCTAGGTTGGGGCAGCCCTACGGCTGGCGGATGCTGTTCTAAACAGTCTCCACCATCCATTACAGAGCCAATGAGGAGGAGCAGCATAGGGAATTGTAACCTAGTAAAAACTGCCCTCACAAATATTGCATTGCAAGCATATAAGAGCTTGAAAAATCACTATAGGACAATTAATTGATTAATCTTGGAAGGGGTTTCACGGCAGCAACAACAGTAACACCTGTAAATCATACGAGCGAGGACAAACATTAAAGAAAACTGTAATATCACTAATGGTAAGACCTATTTTGGAGCTCACCACTTCAGGTATTCAGGGTTGAATTGCCGTCGGAGTGTGTTGTCGTCCTCCTCAATGTAGTTCTCACTGAGCAGCACACACAGCTCCTCCAACTGACCAACCCACCAGAAGAAACACTTCGATTTCCATTTTGTTTAGCCTTTATTTAATCAGGCAAGTCATTAACAACTAATTATTATAAAAAATGGCAGACTGGCGTGTGGCAGAAGCAACTTGAGGGAAAAGGGCTGAAAAATGGCAAAATGGTTGAGAATACAAAAATACATTGAGTCAGCTATCGCTACAATTTGTGTTATTAAAAAAAACAACGTATAATACTATACTATAAATATTCTTTAAAGTCATCAATCTATAGCGACCCCCGTATACAAATCAGGGGATCCCACAAGGGGTGTGACCCCCAGGTTGGTAAGCGCTGTTCTAGCCATGGATTCTAGTTCACAGTAGGAGTACATGTGGGGCTGTGTGATATGTAATGTACCACATGATATGGTGGTTGTATTGGTGTGGTTCTGCGTAGGTGACCCACCACAGACAGGCTGGTGGGGTCCAGAGTGTCCCAGGTGAACCCTGGAGGTAGGGAGTATTGTTCCCGGCGTACCAGGCCGTCTGGCTCCGTTATCGGGCCGACATGGGTCCCATCAGCCCCCCCTGATGGTGGATGTCGAGTGAAACATGATGAGATGATGCATACTCTTGTAGAGAAGATGTAAACAATGAAAGAAGACATAAATGTGGTCCTCACAATGATGAGACTGACAGATTGTTTTTCAATTTATAGAAAGGGCTTTTCTAGGAAGTGAAGTGATTAAGTGAAGAGAGGTTATACCATTTATGATTTAGTTTTTTTGTGATTAGGATTCATAATTTTTTTACGATATTATCATTAAAACTTTTCTTTCAAAATGGTTGCATGATGCTTTTGGTGAGAACAAAAATACTTTGACAAGATGAAAAAGGAGTATTCCAGCACCCCGACAGGCGGTGGTTACCCAGTTTGGGGACAGGCTGGGAGTCCCAGAAGCGGTAGGTGTGTCTCAGTGCCTCCTGCAGGGTCCTGGGGAGGCTCTGGCCCAGAGAGAAGAGGTGCAGAGCTCTCTGGATCTCCTGCTGCTCCTCCTCAGGGAGAGACTCCAGCTAATGGAAGACGTAGTGTAGCACAGTACAATAGTGCATAAGATAGTATAGTACAGTGTAGCACAGTACAGTAGTGCATAAGATAGTATAGTACACTGTAGCACAGTACAGTAGTGCATAAGATAGTATAGTACACTGTAGCACAGTACAGTAGTGCATAAGATAGTATAGTACACTGTAGCACAGTACAGTAGTGCATAAGATAGTATAGTACACTGTAGCACAGTACAGTAGTGCATAAGATAGTATAGTACACTGTAGCACAGTACAGTAGTGCATAAGATAGTATAGTACACTGTAGCACAGTACAGTAGTGCATAAGATAGTATAGTACACTGTAGCACATTACAGTAGTGCATATGATAGTATCACACTGTAGCACAGTACAGTAGAGAATAAGATAGTATAGTACACTGTAGCACAGTACAGTAGTGCATAAGATAGTATAGTACACTGTAGCACATTACAGTAGAGAATAAGATAGAATAGTACAGTGTACTACAGTTAAGCCCAGTATAGCATATAGAATGGAATAACATGAGATATATATATATATATATATATATATATATATATATTAATCTAATGCAATAGTCGATTGCAATAGAACAATTCTTGTTCTACAGTTATTGGGTTGCGGTTGTTTCACTGCTTAATAGTATAAAAGAGAAGAAACAAGCCTAACTATTTAGCAGACATTAATTCAAGTTGACGAGTGAGTTCAGATCTATATCATTAGAAGCAGATCGGGTTCAGGGCATCTTGTTCTAGGGTCCATCCATGTTTGGTGAATATGAGACCAAACTTAATTACGTCCTTTCAATATCTTTCCTTTTAATAAGTGTTATGAAACGAGTATCAAGGTAACAAATCCAGACCAAAATGTATTCATTGTTAGATAAAATAATGAAAAAACTCACTGCTCAGTTTGTCTCTAGTGGTGTTTTATCCGTCAATAGCGAGTCCATACATGTTTTTCATATTTTCAAACAAATATGCACAGGACACATGCACTGGAAAGCACTCAAACATACAGTACATACATTAGATATTTCTACCCTGGTGGACACACGCACACACACACACACACACACACACACACACACACACACACACACACACACACACACACACACACACACACACACACACACACACACACACACACACACACACACACACACACACACACACACACACAATTTTCTCACCATGGCAAACCGGTCTTTAGCCTCCTGAGGTCTCCAGGACTCCGATTTCTTTTGCTTCTTCTGTTGAGCTTTACCTCCATGGCCGCCCTCCTCAGTCAGCTGGAGAACACTGAGATATAACCCCCCCCCCCACCCAGGTCAGGGTACAACACAACAAACTGCATAAAAACCATTACCATGGCTTGATGAAAGCGTGTATACTTACGGCGCGTTAGAGTCAGTCATTGCAGAGTAGGGGGAGACGTCTGGTTATGAATGAGGTGTGTGTGTGTGTGTGTGTGTGTGTGTGTTCCGACATATTAAGGGTTTTGCTTATCTTCGTGGACAGCAGGGGGAGGATAGGGGAGGAGTCGCCCACTTTAACTGTCACGGTAAGCCGTAGAGAGATAACTCAGAATAATACTTGTATTTTCATTTAACAAAGTAAAATAAAAATAACAACTAAAACAAATCAAAAACATGAAAATTAACACACAATATTGTACATGCGCATGAAGAGGCACACACATTTAAGAATGAAAAATGATATGCATAAAACACAAAGATACATATGAAAGTGTACACATACACCAGATCCATGAAATATTTGAGCTTTGGACGTTGACAAAAAGAAAAGAGATAGTTATGAAGGTGGAGGAGAGAGGAAGAAAGGTGAAAATAGAAAGAGGAGGGAGTTTGATATGGGTTTGAAATAAGTAATAATTAGAGAGAAGAGATACAAAGCTGTGGCACTCCAAAGAGCACTTCAAACTGGATCATCAAATCGGAATCATCAAAGCCCAAGCATATGGACCTTTAATGAATTAACTAAAGACATCTTATGAACTTGCCTTTCAGTGATTAATTATCCATTTACTGTCATCAAGGTCAAGAATATTTTTTGAAGAATTATAGCTGATGGACAACTTAATTGTCAAAGTCAGCAAATGGTGACCCGTCTAGTCCTCTTTAGAGAGGACAAGAGAGGCCAGTGTATAAGAGTTTCTTCTTTCACTGAATGTACACACGTGCACTCACACATAATTTATTCAAGTATTATCAAAGCTGATGAACAAATACTTAGTCAGCCTACGGTGACTTTGACAAAGTCACCATTTGCTGAGAGAGCAGAGAGGCCACAAGAGGTCAGTGTATAAGAGTTTCTTTTTTCACTGAATGTACACACGTATCTGCCTGTAGAGGGTACATCCCTCCACTAAAATACATCAATGCCTGCCCTGTGAAGCAACAGCCAAATGAAACCAGGCAAACCGGATTTTCCTGCTTGTTAAGGCCTGACAAAGTGGACTGACATTCAGCCGTTTGCCAATGTGTGTGTGGTCAAAACTTTGTAAAAGTGGTTGTCACAAGGTCCATTGCTCCACCTAGGTGGTGCCACAGGCTTCACTGGCTCCTCCAGACAAAGGACGCAGGCTGGTGGGGTTGAAGAAGGTTCATTGTAGAAGAGATGGTTTATGTGTGAATGCACACGTGCGAGAGATCACCTGCTCGCTTGCGTGTGTTTGTGTATGTGTTTGCATTCGTTAGTGTGTCTATGTCAGTATGAGAGTGACAGAAAGTTTTACTCAGTGTCTTTTGGTTCAAACAACAAGATGGTTTTACTTTAACAATGTTCCCACCTCTGTCCTTATACTGTCTCCCTCCCCTGCAGACTTCTATACTGTAGAAGTCTGTCTCAGCATCTGTGATCTTATTGTTTCAGGCAGAGTCAATTCCCTCCTCCGCCACTGTCTGCCTTGCCTCTTCTTACTGTCATTCAATTTTTCTGATTGGCTGTCCCTTATCCTGGCCTCCCTCAAGAAACTACTGAAACCTTTATCACACTTTTCTTTCCACGCTCTCTTTAAAGTGCCGATATTGTACCTTTGAAGTCCGGTAGTAGTACTGTATTTCTGGAAGCATCTCTACAAGAAAGAACCAATAGTGCTATAGAAAAAAGCTCTTCCCATCATTTGACTTTCGGACAAAAAATATATTTTGCAGACCATAAATACCATATACAGACTTTAGAAAATAGTGGCTAAGCAATGAGTGCGGACGCCCCATCTAGACAGAATTATTACTGCACGAAGGCCATGCTTGGTTGGAGACAGTGGAAAAAAAACACTGCTTATACTTCTGTTGAAATAACAACAAGCCATAATAATACATTCATTGAAAAATATTTATAATAATTATTTTCAAACTGCAAATGTGTGGATACCTATTATATACCTTAGTATACCTAACGCCTATAAATCAGCCCGATTTCGAAAAGTTCGACCACATGTATTCCCAGAAAGCAGATCTCCAAAATATATAAATGTAACCTTGACAGAGAGCATATCAAATGGGTACTACTACCGGGATGACAGGTTGAGGACACTGAACAAAAACGACAACTATTACAACTATTATACTATTTTGACAATCTCCAGCGTCAACGTATCCTACAATGTAAGTTGATCAGCTAATGTGTACAATTTAAATGTATTCATTGTTTGCAAATTACAGAACAGCTCATGTAGCATCCGTCTTGAAATCCTTCTGGGCTCTAAGCTGAATCCATTTTTAATGAAACTTTAAAGAAGATTAAGATTGACCTTTGTTTTAGGAAGGCTTATGTCCCGGAGCTTTTCTGAATTGGCTTTCTACATCAGGTTGAATCTAGAACAATCTCAGTTGAACCAGTTTGTTTGTTGTTGTTTGAGTGTCAATTTGTTTCTGAGAAAATAAATCCTAGTATACAGGTAGAGTGTATAGAGAAGCCAGTATTTAGACTTAGCTGTTTCCTTTATCTCTGATACATATGATACGTATGATTTAGTACAGTGCGTTTGTTACATATCAAACCCTTAAACCCCCAGCCCAGCTGCCTCAGTGGACGGACATTTCTGATACTTGTTTAAAGGCCTTATGTGACATGCTGACCATTTTTGTCTCTCGTGTGTGAGGGACCTATTTTGGGAGAGTATTGCGACTCTTGTACATTGTGTTTAGGATTACTGCAACACTGTAATAGAAGAGCTTCTTCCTGAATAGATTTTCCATTCCGTCATACTACAGGTTCTTTCTTGCTAGGGTTAGGGTTAGGGTGGAAAGGGTCTGTTCTGGGATGTGCGAATTGGCCATCCGGTTAGGGGTCAGGGTAAGGGCTTTAGGGTTTAGGGTTAGGTTTGGTGCTGTCATCACGACCTCGACTCCCTCATGCAATTATACAGTGGTGTTTGTTAATCAAATCAGTCAAGAAGGGACATTTCGCCTTTTCCTAAATGTTGTTATTTTTAGTGAAGATGAATGGATGACATAGTGCAAAACAGGTTTTTCAAGTAAGGGTGTGATTATTTATCTGCTGTTAGAGTAATGTATTTTCATCAAGACTGAGGCATCGGCAATAAACTAACAGATTAATATTGTGTCTGGAAGATTTGAAGTAACTGTTGGTTAAGCAAATACTGCCCTCCTATAATATAAATATAATAAAAAGATCAGGAAGAATATAAGTGTAAGAACCAGAACACACAATTGATATGCATAATTAAACAGAAAACCTCATGGATCATTGGAATACACAAGTACCCAAGGCATTTGCATCGAAAGGGAAAGATGTATGAACTTCCTTTTTTTATGTGTGGCAAATGCTTTTCAGAGTGGCAAATGCTTTTCAGAGTGAGAGAATCACTTTTTGACCAACAATGTGTCTCTGACCTTAAACGTTGGTGTCTTTTGCAAGCCATGGCAAGCTTACTAAAATGAACCCGTCCAGGATTTTCTATTATTTATTGTACCTTAAGGTCCCCGTCCTGTGCGGCCTCCACCAAGAGGCCAGCCTGCCAAAGACCAGCCTCCGCAGCACAGCCAGCCCCCGCCCCGCTCCCCTTACCTACCCCACGTGAGGCAGGACCATCAGGACCCTCCTCGCTTTCCGGGCCACTTTCCTCACAGAGTAAGATTACATTTTTATTTAATAATGTTTAATAATGTATTAAAACCATTCAACTGTTCCATCTCTCTTTCACACACACACACACACGCTTATATAACATAAAGTTAACAATATTCTTGCGTGCATTTCATCTTGTGTTCAACAAACCGGTTCATGGAGACAACCGGAGACACGAGGTGGGTCTGGACCCAAAGGTCAAGAAGAGGTACAATGTCCACTCCCAAGATCTACCGGATCCTGCCTTTCAATGCCCGCGGGGCCCCGCGGTTGTCCTACCCCACATTCCTAACGAGGAGGAGCGGATCAGGAGGTTAGTGATCAGTCATTGATAGTAGTTGTGTTCAGTATCACTACTTCATTGTGTAGTGTTATTATATTGGCATCGCTCTCTAACTGTAGCTTGTTTCAACGTCACAAACCGGGCCAACTTCCTCAGGAATGTCCTACAGTTCTTAAGGTACGTTAAGGCTTCCCGCCCCCTACCTAGCAAAAGACAGAGAGAGGAGAGGAGACTGGTCCACACCATCAGCGGCATTCAACTCAAGTCTGTTTAAAGTGAGTCTGTCATCCCCCAGGAGGTTCTGCAGAGCCAGATGGGTGGCCAAGGCGGCTATGGAGGAGGCACTATGTAAGTTCTGAGAAACGAGAGGTGCTGAAGTTGATTCTATCCGTTCCGTCGACTTATGAAGTTGTATTCTGTGTCGCAAAACGCAGAGGTGCAGGGGACCAGCAGCAGCCGGTTCCGCATCTATAGCTTCATGTCTACGCACCTCTCTACGCTCTTTGGCAATAGAGGCGGGTGTTTCAGAACGTGCGGGTCAAAGAGTAGGAGGCGGCACCGAGGGACGAGGCAGCTTTGATCTACCTGATCAACGTCAGCATGCTGACTTTAACATGTCTTATTCATTCGGATGTTCAGATGAGAGCTTCTTTTTCATATTGTACATTAACCTTTGACCTATAGGTGGAGAACCACCAGAACAGCGTGGCCTATGGGAGGGCCCAGATGGCCCAGAAAGGAGAACAGGCGGTTCACTAGCTCCTCTCCCTGAAGGCGGCGCCCGTTAGCCCCTCTGCCTTTACCTTCTAGGGGTCCTGGAGGGAGATGCGACATCCAAGCGTCCCAAACTTCACCCAGAACCGAGTCCCAGAGCAGAGAGTTAGACAGACGTAATGCAGATACATCGGGATGGGCAGCCTTAGTAGGACTAGAACACCTAATGATCTGCAATAGTTCCCAATTGTACATTGGACATTGACAACCATGTCCCTTCCATCCACCTTTTTTTTTTTGCCATTCATCCTTGGACAAGGCGGGAGGCCGCCCTGTTCATGTTCCACGCCACCTCCACCGCCGACAAGTACTACATGGTGAACCTGAACCCACAGCAGGCGCGATGTTGGAGGACTTGGCAGGGGAGGCAGTGGTGCCCGTGCCAGGGTCATAAGCCGGCCCATCTCCTGCGTTGGCAGAGAAGAAGAGGGAGGCTGGGCCGCAGTGGGCCCCTGCCCCGGCCATCCAGACCGGGAGGAAGAGGAAGTCCCCGTCTCTGACCCTGACCACCTCTGAGGACGAAGCTGAGGTCCCCTACCAGGAGTCAGGGACCTCTTCTTCCCAGCCCCCTTCACAGGCTGAGCTAGAGGAGAGAAGGATCAATACCGTAGCCCTGTGTCACAGAGTTCACCCATGTTTCACGTTCACATCTTACCTCAGAAACATGCCACGACTGCTTACATGTTGGTCTTTCATTCTTCTGTTTCTCAAACAGAAGACTCTCTAACTAAGGAGATAAAAGGACAGGAAGAGGAGGGCCATCCTGACAAGGAGAGATCAGAGTATTGGTAAATAATCTATTTTTGTGGGGTGTTTTAAGTGTAGTTTTAAGGATTAGATTATAGTAATTGTGTAATATATGTTTGTTGTGTGTACATTTTATTCAAACTACTGTTTGTTTCTAGTCAAGACATTTAAAAAAATATCTAAATGTTTAAGCAATTCAGACAGTGATTTGGAGGGACTTTGGCTGTAGGCTATCGAGCAGAAATACAGTGACCAGAACAAGTTAAGTGACAACCAATATAGACTATCGGTTTCTCACTTAACTTCTTCAGGTTGCTGGATTTCTGCTAGATAGCGTACAGGCAAAGCGACAACCCAATATGATATATTGGTTGTCACTTTGTCACCCCCCCCCCCCATCTTGAGCCATCTTAATAAAGTTAGCAAGGTAAATTCTTACATTAGCTGCAAGCAAATATCTTAATTAGTTATAAGCGTTGTTTATGAAGCAATTACTAGGGCACCTATCATCAGTGCATTTGCAATAGATTACGGTTCATTCTGAAAATACATGAATTACGTTATTATAGTAACAGCTACTCATCTTTGCTAGCCGCATCAATCTCTCCTGCTTAAAACCAACCATTAGCATCCGCTCCATCATCCGTTTTTATAAAATTAATTGTACTTTCATTTCTAGTATGCATTTAAATGTGAAATGTTTTTCGAAATAATTATACATCAACACACTTGAAGTAAACCGCATTGGATGGACAACATTAAACCAACCACATGGGCCTGGCGCACCGACCATCTCTTCTGCGCCACATCATCCACAACCTCCAGGGAAGGTCCCTTGTTAACACTCATCTCTCCTCCGATGGTAACCTACTACGTTTGACTGACTTTCTGCCGCGCTCTGCGAACATATGTATATAAATACCTTCATTTATACATTGTCTGCTCTAAAATTTATTATTTACAGTTTTATTTTCATTTAGTGATTGCCCTTTTAATGTTTTTAGGTTTGTTTATGTATCTTCACTATCAATGGTTATTAGTTTAGGCTTTGTAAATAAACTTGCCTTGCCTCATTGACTTTCTAGTAAGTGTTTGGTTCAATTTTACTGTATTTTTATTCAACTCAAATTATTTCTTTTTTTGCCTAGTAAAACATGCATATATTATTTTTGCATATGCAGAAAGAACCACAATCACACAGTACAATGCTATTATAGTAAATACAAGACTAACTAAAATAAGCGTGGACATTAAAAATATTTTTTTCAAGAGGACAACTTACATTTTATCCTCATATAATAAGGAATAGGTTTACCATATACTCTGCTGTTTCATACTGCTGTTGAGCTTATCAAAATCAACTAAATTGTGGAGGCATAGGTTTCAAATTATATCTTGCCACAAAATTGGGTTCCAGCCAAGCAACGCATAATACTGGAGGTGTTGTTTAATGATGCGCTTTATAGAGCTGGTCAAATGTACTTTGAAGAGGTAAATAGTTGACCGACTGCTGATCAACATTACAAATTCAAAGAATTTAAGAAAAATCGACAGCTTTAATTTCTAAACCCCTTTTATTTACATAAGTACAAACTAAATCAAAACTATTTTCAAATGAACCACTGGTTTGATAAAAAAAAGTTGTATTACCATATAGTTTTCACAGTTGTATAGTTATACATGTCTGATTAAAAACAATATAAGTTACCAGTATAGATGTAAAAAGATTCATAGTAGTTATTTATAGGGCAAGAAATGACAAGAATAGAAGCATAATGGAAAGTTATTTAAAAGTATACAAATATTTTTCAAACGAGAAAATGTAGGAACACATTCAGAATAATTTGTTCCAGTCTCTCGTAGCCTCCATAAGATGCCTCTGACCATGACCAATCCAGTCCTCTTGGCTGTGGAAAAGCCGGCCACAAAACCAACAGTCAAAAATGGGCTTCCCACCACAGCTTGATAAAGTCTTCACGACTTCATACTTTCTCCTTCCTTTTTTCTTCAACTTCAGTTTCAGAAGAAATCGTTCACGAACAGAACTCCGATCCAGTTGCAATCTAGAGCCATTGCTTGCAGGGGGCAGACATTTGGCAATTGGCTTTTTCCCTGTTAACCCCATTTGGTTGTGTACAGATAGAGCCTCTACAGTTTGATGAGAAAGTGAGACTTTAGTGACGGCTCCTCTGTATCGATTAACTGACTTCATGATGCTAGCCACTTCAGGAATATCAGCATCTGGATGGTTAAGCACAACAACAGGTTGATGTCTGCGAGGGCACTTGATCTGCTGTAGTGAACTGAAAGGGTAGAGTCTCAGTTTTCTCTCAATGTCTTTGGATAGAGGATGACATACTTCCGTAGTCAGTGTTTTGTTTGCAAGTCTTCTAGCTTTATGCATTGGAAGCTCGTCAAAAAGTGCCTTCCTCCGTCTTTTCCTTTGGCTTGGTGGCCGAATTGGCCATGGATTTTCTAAATTTGATTGGGACTGAAAAATACCAGACACAAAATCATGTTCTGCAGATAGTCTCTGTACAGGGAAAATACTTTTCACACAAGTGAAAGCCATATCATTGTTTTTTTTTGACTGATCACTCTGTGAACGAGGAGCAAGAAATAAAGGCTCCTCATTGGCAGTTGGTACAATGCCTGCAAATAGCCCACTGGTAGGTGTGACAATCCTATACAAGACTTTGGATCCAATGCTTTCACCATTTTTCTTTGCCTGAGTCCAAGTCTGGCTTTCAAGATTACTCGAATTTTTGCCAGACTTTGCTTGTGCGACATACCTTACTAGGTAAGCTTGACGCCCGTCTGGCAAAATGTTGGATTTTATTGCAGGGTTCAGTGGCATTGCCAGCATTTGACACGAAGAAAGCGGTACCTGTGAGCTGGCCAACGTGAAACCAACATTATTTGGGGGCTTCGCAACTTGAAGTGACCTTTTTACCAAATAGCATGTCTGTTGTGTTTTCCCAGCAGACGGCCTGTCCACTGGTGTACCGTGTCCTGTTTTAGAAACAAGAACAGGTCCATTAAACCCTGTACTATTGAGAAGGTAATGGTTTGAGATTGTGCCAACGTTTGGCGGCACCGCAGAAACAGATGTAATCCCTGTTTTACTAGTCCTCAAGAGGGGTTTTTCCATTCCTACCTCTCTGCCAGTTTTGGCAGGAACCAACCCAGTAGGGTTACTTGAGAATTCAAAACCTGGCTTCATGTAAGATACATTGATCCGAGGACTATTTGACTTAGTTATCAGTTTGAAACTTCTGTTCCCCTTGAGTGGCACTGGGATAGCATATTTGTTTTCTGCAGTTTGCAATAGCATTTGCTGCTTACCCTCTGGGATCTGAAAAAAGCGTAGCGTTGTTTTTGCTTGCTTTCCAGATTCAATGCTATCAGGACAAGTTCCTAGCCTTTCTTTATTCTTCTCTTTATTAAGCTGGTGGTTAATGATTGCATCAGAATGTTGTTTCACTATCAGAATGCTTTTATCATGGCACGGGTGGCCCAAACTGTTGCTTTCTTGTTGAGGATTAGACACAGGTATATAATCCTCTTCAACTTTGATGATATTAAAGTCTTGAAAAATTGACTCGGGTGTCTCTTCAGTAGTTTGTTCTTCAGCATACATTTTGCCCTGGCCATGGTCAGTGTCAACCTCTGGCATTGATTCATTTAACCCATGATGGGGAGGCCCATTAGTCCCTGGATTTGCATTACTCCCATGTCCAGATTTGCTAGATGGTTTTGGAGTTTGTGCCAATTGTAAACTCACCTGAGAGGATTCATGAGCAAACGATTCTGTTGGAATTTCAGTCCAACTGTCAAAGTTAGGTGAATGAGGTGAAATGTCTGATGATTCTTTTGAATAATTATGAAAACTAAATACCTTTTCGTTGGGGGTATTTATAAGTGAGTTTTTACCCGACATGGCATGTTCCATGGAGTAGCTAGCAGAACTAGAATGCATCTCTGGAAGTGGCATTGCACATGTTAAAGTTTTTTGTGTGCAATTCTGATCACCTTTAGTGAGATCATGTTTACTTCCAATTTGGAAAGATATTATCTCCCCACTAGTGCTGAAGTCTCTGTGGTTTTCAGACGACTCTGTTACCAATGAGTTAGTTGCTGTATCCAATAATCTTTCATGGATATCTGTGGGCAAGTCAACCTCAATCGATGTTAAAAGAGGCCTCACATTGTGTATTTTAGATTTACTAAGAGAGGTCAGGTTGGGGTTTGTCTTAACAGGGATTGAATTTGAATTAATATCATTTTTTTCTTTGGGGTGATCCATCTTATTTTCCATAGTAAGAATTGTACTGGATTGAGCAAAGTACTTTGGGGAGCCATTTTGTTCAATTTCTGCCTGTTCTCTACATTCATCTTCCTGGACAGCTGGAGTGAGGCCAATAAGAGGGATTTCTTCCTCCTCAACCTTAACTTTTACTGCCACAATATCATCCTGAAAAACGTGTGTAGAAGCACTGATGTTTTGCGAAGAAGTACAGCGAGGGTTTGTCAAACCCTCACTGTTGCATGTTCGTATATTTCCTACAAAGTCTTTTGTTTGAGAATGATCCTCTGTGGGCAATTCTACTTTTGAAGCTGGCAGGACTTTGAGAACCAAATGCTTTTTGCCATCAACCACCTTGAAACCAATTACTTTAGTGGTACAATTCGGGGGTATAGATATTTTGTTTTTAAGCTTGATAACAAGTCCATTGGGGTTATTTTGACTCGTCTCTAAAGAGTTCCCACAATCTGGCATGATTAATTGTATTGGTGGTTTTGATTCACTGGCAGCCTGCTGTTCTGTAGCATTATGGCTTTTGCTGCCATTTTTGTTCTTTTTCGCTGCCAACTTGTCAAACTGCAGTGTCTCTTCTGAACTCTTTTCAGGTTTTAACAAATGTACATCTTTGGTCAATTTCCCAGAGACACAATTCCGTTTTGATAACCGTCGAGAACTCCTTGAGTCTTCTTTTAGTTTAATAGCTGCAGATGAATTTGCTGTGGCCTCATCCTCTTGAGCTCTCGGCCCATTTATCCAATCTTCGGTCACTTCACCATGAGTATTATTCATGTGGTTTTTGAAAAAATCTATCCTCTCTGAAACATAGCCACATATTGGACAATTGAATGAGAGTTTACTTGCGTGAACATTCAAGTGTCTCTGGTATTCGTCTTTGTTCAAGCTCACATGGGGGCATTTTAAACATTTGAAGCGTCCCTCGTTATGATGGTGAATGTGCTGGACAAATGTGCCTGCATCCAGAGTTTTAAACTCACACTTTTCACACTGAAAGCGCCCGTTCAAACTGTGGCACATGATGTAGTGCCTGGTGAGCATTAACAGAGAGTACTGAACTTTGTTATTGCAGATCTCACATGTAACCAGGGTATTTCTGTGTCCAATCCGATGGCGCTGAAGATCAGGGAATTCATTTGTGACGAAGCTACACAGATCACAAGGATACGAAGGAAGGCTGTCCTTATGAGACTTTTTAAAATGCTTAAGGAGGTCATTGGGACTGTATGTAAAATCATCTTTACACACGGAACAGCTGAAGCTCAGAATATTTCCTGTGAAAACAGCGCCCTGTGTGTTTTTACGTGATTTCCTAATCACTTTTAGAGTTTTGCGAGTTGAAGTCTCCTCTATTGCGTAGTCATCAGGCTTGCATTGGAGTGTCCCATTCGATTGTTCAGTAACTACTCGTAAATGCTTGTAAACAAAGTCTTTCATCTCATTGCTTTCTTCTTCCGTTTTAGAAGTGTTGTCGTTTAGTGAAGGGTGATCAGCCGTTGAAAGGTCTTGCTCCATCGCTTCACCACTGCAGGAATCTGAAACAAAGAATAAATAGACAAAGAGCAAAATTGCATTAAAAATAAACGCTTTACATGGATACATCTTTGCCGTTTTGAATGCAAGTAAAGCAGTATGTTGTATTCCATAAAATAATCAATTATCTCAACAAGTGGAAGTTTCTCTAAAGTGTACTGCAGGACTCCAAGGCTCCAGTGCCTTTTCAAGTTAAAAAAAAATTAAGACAAAGCATTCCAGGGAAATCTTGGTGACAAAAAGGATTTGCAATTGATAGTTTTCTGTTAGCTACCTCTAGTGGCTTGAGTTGTGGCTAGACATAAGCAGAATGAAATATAAAACATAAACATAAAAATCCCATATCATGCTTTATAGGGTTGATAATTGCATTTGGGGGTACTGGTAGAATAGGGTTACATGCCTGTATGTTAAAAAATACCCCTTATTATTCTCACACTGATCATTTCTGCAATACCAATCTCAGTGTCATGCAAAAACTTTCAGTTATGTCTCTTTAAGGCCCCCCCTCCCGAGTAGCCCAACCCAACTCTGTTGCGATTGGTTGAACACTTTGCAAACTTGTCGGCAAATCCCCCCCAAATTTCGCTACCATACTTGATGAAAATAAAGAAGATAAGGATGTCTGCATTGCCTTGGGAGAGTGGACTCTAAACTCTCCCCAGGCAATACAGACGTCCTGAATTTAAAGTTGTAAATCCAGGTCTGCTGTGCTTCCTTTGGACAGTTTTTATTTTATTTACCATCTATGTTAAAAAGAAGAAGGAATAATGCCTCAGATTTACATTTTTTTTTTTACGTTTTTATTTTATTTTATGTGGACACAAGCTATTTTTTTTCAAAATGTACTATGCTTAAAGGAAGCAGGATTATTGCCTAATTTTTCACTTTATTTTGTTTTTACACATTTTAAGATTTTATTCTAAGTCACATTTGTCTTATCTTTTTTGTTGTTGTTGATCCGAAAATGATCCGACCCGTGACTAAAAAACCGTGACACGATCCGAACGGTGAGTTTTGTGAAGCGTTGCACCCATATTTACTACCTAGCCGGGGTGTTCCTTCATGTTCAACCAATTTTACAATTACCACCGCCAGGAATAGACCTCTGAAGAATAAGTCCCGCCTCAGAGGCTCCGGTTCCATCGATCAAATGATTATGCGAAATAACATGGGGTTTTTGAATCGTAGACAAACTCTAGGTAACGAAGAAGTGAAAGCTGCTCACGTTTTGAACTACACCCTTTTTCCATCTAGATTCTACTTGGGTTTTGGATTGTCGGCGCCGTAAGTAGTAAACGATTATAAATGCTACTTTAACGGCACCGACAATCCAAAACCAAAGGAGACTATGCAACCAGGAGCCTTGGAGGCGGGACTTATTCTTTGGTGGTCTATTCCCCGAAATCCAAACGTAAAGTAACATGTATAGAAAAACAGCGCTACGGTGGTGCTGTATTAAAAGAAACACACAGCTCAACAGAAGCTTATGTAACATACATTTCCAGAAAACCGAATAACCATAGACTTCTGCAATTGCTAAGTGGTATAAAAGGAACATCTCCACACACACACACCACAGACACACACACACCGTCCGGGTAAAGAACACTGACAGATCTTCAACCTGAAAACACCTTCAAAAACTTGAAAAACATCAACAGGAGAACTGTGTAGTCTACACCAGCTCGCCCAATACATAGATTAATCAAATCTAACAAACAACTGGTCCAGAGCTTGAAATGCACTATTTTTTGTTTATTCATGTTGATTTTGATTTGATTTATTTGGAATTGCTTTTGACAACATGAAGGGTTGCAGTGCAATGCAAACGTTTTGTTTGACACCAACTTTCACCAAAGGAGGGATATCCTACTTTTAGTTAAAGAACAGCGATTGTGCTTAACAACCATTACAGACCGCTCCAAATGCTCAACAATCCATCATAATCCCCTCATCTGTGAACTGCCATTCGCTACACTATTTAAAATAAATGCAACCCCAATATTATTAAACCCTCTAAATACATAGGATTCTTTGGTGAAAGGATGGAGCTTGGCATCACTGGCTCTACGAGGCTGATCCAGCAGTGTTTTTCAGCCTCCCGATTCTTACTGGAAAATGTTGCATAATCATGTCGTAACTAGGGATGGGGATCATTAATATTTATTGATATCGATACCATTTTCGATACTCCTTAACGATCCGAGTCTTTATCGATACTTTTCTATTAATTGGTGGAAATACGACACGTTTTTAGTAGTGGTGCAACGGTTCACGGGTTTCCCGTGATCCGTACGGATCAACCATCACGGTTCGGGACGCAAGTGATCCGCGGATCGGCTGATAAAAAAAGAAAGTTGTGCGTTGACGTGATCAGCGCATGTTTAGAGGACAATTCCGGTATTAACAACGTCATCAAGTATCGTGGCGAAAAACAGTTTCTGTTCTGTTTTATTTGGCGTTCCGTAAATCCCATTGAAACGTAAACCGGAACCGGACGTGTTTAGGTTTGGTTGTAGTCTTTTCACTCGGTTCGCCGTATCGACAGTAGGGCTAGAACCGAGCGAAAAGACTACAACCAACCCCCCTTGCAATGAGTCTCCCAACCGAAATCAATGGATTTACAAAATGCCAAATAAAACACCACAGAAACTGTATTTCGCTACCAAACTAAAAAAAAAGAAGATAAGGATGTCTGCATTGCCTTGGGAGAGTGTAGGCTCTAAACTCTCCTCAGGCAATGCAGACATCCTGAATTGTAAATCCAGGGTTAGGGATTATTTACTATCCTATCCATGTTAAAAAGAAGAAGGAATAATGCCTCAGATTGCACATTTTTTAAATATTGACCATGCTTAAAGGAAGCTACCTAAGGATTATTACCTAATTTTTCACTTTATTTTGTTTTTACATTTGTATTGTTATCTTTATTGTTCATCCGAAATTGATCCGACCCGTGACTCAAAAACCGTGACCCGATCCGAACCGTGAGCTTTGTGATCCGTTGCACCCCTAGTTTTTAGTGATGAGGAAAATATTTCGGAAATAAATAATTATATTTTAAATTAAATATGTAATTCTTAATAAATATTGACATCAGTAGTTTTAATTATACATACTAAAATGATTAGAGCACTATACAACTGTATTAGTAATACAGAAACATGAGTAATACATTATTCATGTTTCTCACCAAAAACTCGACCGTTTCTTTATCTTACATTTGAACGCATCATGATAACATAACAGTCGTTTAACTGAGCCAACCTCAACACATCACGCAGAACGTCTGCTTTAAATGCCGCGACTCGAGGGACACAACATTACGTTACAGGACCTACAGGACATTCTTTTTTTTATAAATGAGCGACGGGACTCGATAGTGGTTTCGATAAGCCTAAACGTTAATGATTTTCGATTTTGAAAAAAGTGGAACCGCCTGATGTAGAAGGGCCTTTACTCTAGACCCTCGGTTCTCAAAGTGGGGTCCCCGGACCCCCGGGGGTCCGCGGCGCGTTGCCAGGGGGTCCGTGAAGAGCTTGTTGTTAATAAATAAACATACCGGTATTTATGGAAAAAAATTTTGGGCCGGTCGTCATTACTCCCGTCGGCGTAACGTTAAACCAATGAACACTCGGCTTTTACATTACGTCAAACTCCCTCAGGCTTTACCTTCACATCTCGCACCTAAATAACTAAATAAAAGCCAATTAAACAGGCGCATTGTGTTCAGCCCTCCCCCTGCTTTAATTTTCGGCCAATAGTAACTGTTAAAATTGCGTCAACCTGTCAACCCATGCTCGAGTCTGCCCTGCATTCACACCAAAAGATGCAAAAAGATGCCGCGCAGCACGATCCCATTCAAAGTGAATGTAGAGACGCGTTGCAGGTTTGCTGCCGGACCACTTGCAAAAGCAAGCAAAATTTGATTTGCGGCGCGGCAAGATTTGATTTGCAGCGCAGCACGCCCGTGCCCGCAATGCAGGCGCGTTCACGTATTTTGCGGCGCGTCAAATGCTGCTTGAGTTGAAATATTTAAACTTTTCGGCAGCAAACGCGTGATGACAGCCAATCAGCGTTCAACAGCGTTGCCAAAGCTGTGTTTTGCGTCCCCTTCAAAGCTTCATCCATATATGCATGGCATGCCGAGCAGGCGATTTGTTACGATGGACCATTGGTAACAGTAGGTAACGTGTTTACGTGGGTGAATAATTTAACTGTTTTGCACCACTTTACTATCTCTCTTGTAAACCAATCCTTGCTGGTATTTGGAAATAAACATGTCCTCTGCCGTTGTCCCATATGGCAACATTGGGCAATGTTGCCGTGTCATGTTTTTGCTGGTTTTGTTTGGGTTTGGGGTGTGTGTGTGTGTGTGTGTGTGTGTGTGTGTAAAAAAAGTAAAATCTATTTACATTAGGGCTTCGTGATTCGAATATAATTCGAATATCAAAAAATAAATCAAAATTCGAACGAATATTAGGCAGCCCTTAATATTCAAACCTGTTATGGGCAGGCCAAGAGGGAGAGACGTCGGAGAAACCCCACGCAGTCTATTCATAATATTGTAATGACCACGGAAGAGGCAGTGAATGAAGTATTGATTAGACAGCGATTTATTAGAAACATAATAAACCGTTGGAACACGCAAGACCGGTAACCATAGCAACGCCGGTAAACAACAAACTCGCAAAGCCCAATCCAGGGCTGAATCCGAATACTCATACTTATAGTATGCATTTTGTAGTACGCCACAAATATAGCGCGTCCGAATGCTCAGTGTGCATTGTGTAGTACGGAAAACGTTTCCGAATACGTACTACCGCCACAGTATACAACGGTAGGTCACTACGTTACCAGACTACGAGTCTGGTAACGAACGAAGAAGAGATGACCCGACACTACCAACAGCGGCTTAGAAAGACGTCATAGAAAGCGGCGAAAAACGAGACATTAAAAAGAGTAAAAAAGTAAAGTAAGTAATTAAGTAAAAAGAGACATTTTTAATTTAATAGCAACGATGACAAGACGGAAAACAGGTAACTTATCAAGGTAATTTTGCCGGCATCTGAGGGGAGACACGTCATCTCCAAACATCCGGTGGAGTTTCGGCGGTGTTCGGAAGCGTTCAGAGGCGTTCTACGCATAGCTGTAGACCGTTCTAGGCGTTCTACACATAGCTGTAGGCCGTCAAGTAGTAGACACTGAACATAAATAGTATGTACTAAGTATTCGGATTCAGCCCAGGTATTACTGAAGGCATTTAATGGTCAAAATAATAAATAAATGAGTTCAAAAGCATCTAACAGAAAAAATAGACATGAGCCTATATGATTATATTTGTGTTGCGGTTATTAGGGGGTCCTTGAAATAATTTCTGCCCTATGGGGGGGTCCCCGGCCCCATATAGTTTGAGAACCCCTGCTCTAGACAATAGTTTGTTTGATCAAAATAATTCACCATCAGACGGAGCTCCACATACACACCCAGGGCTGTACAGTGCGACAGTTTTGATCGCATTTGCTATTGAAATATTTAGCGTGCGAAGATAAATACAAGTCCACTCGCACCGGTGCGAAAGGGTGAGAAGGACCCGTGCCGAAAAAAATACGTCTTTCTGTACGGCTTTCAATGGCACCACTAAGCGCGAGTGTGTGGGAGCATGATGTTGGGAAAATGTATTTTGAGTTATAGGCTCGCCAGTTCCGCTCGACTAATAAAAAACTACATTTACCGAACATTTGCACGTTGAGGAAGAAGCTTTGTAACGGTCGCGGGAAATTCCCTTTTTAAGCAAAACCGAAAAATTAAAAAGGTATTTCCCTGTATTCGGAAGTTCTTCTTCATCAAATAAAGATGGAAACTTGGAAAAAAATCCACGTATGGAAGAGATTGACTCGGCGACCACAAGCACGGAACCTTCGGAAGAAGCCGACTCCATCCATGACTCCGTCTCGGACAACGGGAAAACGTACAGGTTTAACCCCCAGTGGTTAAAAACATTAAATTGCCTGGTCTACGACCAATCCAAGAAGTCTATGTTTTGTAAATATTGCCTCGAGGTAGGGGAAAGGACATCAGAGGTTAATAAATAAGTGTTTGTTAAATTTGCAATTACTTAATTTTGTTGAATGTGTTCACCACTTCTGTCTGTTGATGTTTTAAAAGAGGCTCTCGTAGTCACTTTACTATTTAATATGTTCATTGTTACTTTACTGTTGTTAAATTTGTTCATATAGTGTTACTTTTGTATATACGTCCTATTCTGTTCATATAGTATTTTTATTTTTTTGACTGTAGTATGTGTGCTACCAAAATTATTTTTGTGCTACTGAATTTTTTCGCTTGCTAGCACCAGTGCTACCATTTTACAAAGTATGCGTACAGCCCTGACACCGTAGCATCGCTTTTAACTCTGTCACGGACGTGAACATCAACATAACCGGCAGTCAAGAACGTGCTCCATATACCCTGATATAACGGCCCAGCCTAGTCTTTATGAAAAAAATTCACAGTGAATGACAATAACGTTTCGATATTATTTTTATTCCTCGTTGTAAGAAACCGGAGCAAAAAGTCTACTTCAAGCTCCGCTTTGAACCAGAGGTTGCGAAGCAAGGTTGGTTTAACTATTCAAGATGGCTGCGCCCAGTGTGACTTGAAGCATGAACTGTTTTCATTGTGCTTGGACGGCTTTGGTGGTTTAAATGGCAATTTCAATCACTCTTATTACTGCAATACCTTACTGCGCCCGTATCTCTGCCTATGGCCTATAGCCTACCTATTTTGGAGCGCCTGGTACTCTGCCAATGCTACCGCGACAAAAGCTTAGACCGAGCGAAATAAAACGCGTGGGCGAGGCGTCAGATCCGAGTCGGTTCGCAGAGAATACTAAAACGCACCAGCAATGTATGGAGTGACACGCTAATAGTCAATCATGTAACAGTATAAAGTTTGGTTGCGCCATCTCATTGTCTCGTGTTCACAGAAACAGCGTGCTATGGGATGTGAAAGATGAGTATCGCAACAAGCAAGGAAATAGTCGATAAAAATGGAAATGTCAGCTCGCCAGTATGGCAGTTCTTTGGATTTTACAAGTCAGACCGTAGTCAGACTAATGTTGTCTGTAAATTATGCAAGACTGTAGTCCCCACCAAGACTGGGAATGCAACAAACTTATTTTACCACCTTAGCCGCTCTCACCCTTTGGAGCACAGCCGTACCAAAAATACGGCCAACAACATCTGCAAATGCAACGCCGCAAAAGCAGCAGCAGACCACCATGGAGAGGTACTCGGCATCAGTGCCTTATGACAAAGCATCCAAACGCTACAAAGACATAACCCAGGCCGTGGCATATCACATAGCTAAGGATATGCTTCCGCTCTACCGTTGAGAAGCCCGGTGTTTCAGTTCAACTCGTGACCGTGTTAACTGGTGAGCAGCCGAATTCGTCGCTTGTTGTCGTTGCTACGCCAGCTGTTGGAAATCGGGACCAGACACGTAGCCGTCCTTGCGATTGCCTCTTTGATTTGTTTTTCAATAAAATGAATAGTTCAGATGTTACAGATGTAAAGGTTAAGTCAACCGCAGTTTTACTTGAATTTCTTCTATGAAATTGTATGTGATTCTCATCTATCCCAACGGTTTCCAGGTTTGCGCATGCATGCGTTCGACAAGTAGTATTGAAGCGACAGTTTCAGTGCGCCCGCTTGTCAGGACGCTGAGCCTCCTCTCTGCCCGCTCGCAGAGAGGGCAGAGATGCATTCTCCATTGAGAATGCATTATCAGGCCCGACAAACGCCTCCCGTGTGAAAAGCCCTTTATGGCACCTGAAGCTGATTCCTGCACTGGTTCGGGTGACCCACACAATTTGATAGAACGTCGTCGGTAGAGCTGGGACGATTAGTCGACGTAATCGACTTCAAAAATTCGTCGACATGAATAATTTGCGTCCACGCGTCGCCTCCCCCCCCCACCCCCGCCACTCTCACTCCAGTCGTGGCGGTAAATATGCACCAGAACGCTAGTCGCCAATCGTTTAAATTCATAACAATGGCGGCGGCAAGCAGTAGCGGGAGCACAGAGGCTGGTGGTATAAAACTCGGCCAAAAGCCGAGCTCCGAGGGTTTGTTTACCAGCGTTGCTATGGTGACCGGTCTTGCGTGTTCCAACGGTTTATTAGGTATCTAATAGAGCCCGACCGATATATCGGTAGGCCGATATTATCTGCCGATATTAGGCATTTTTCCAACTATTCGGTTTCGGCATTTATAATGGCCGATAAATGAATATAAAAAAAAAAAAAAAAAAAAAAAAGTTGGTCCACCAGAGGGCGCTCTAACGCCCAAACCCGCTGATTCAGCCAGAGTTAGGCAGAGTGAATGACGGAGATCGACGGAGATCATCGGTGTTGTTCATGTGTGCAAGTGTGTTCATGGTAAATTGGCAACTGTCACGAGACATACATTGCTTGAATAACAATTAAAAGAACATCCCCATCAATTCTCTAAAGTCGATAAGCATGACTTAATTCATGACTACCATGTCCAGTTTTGCTGTTGTTACGTGTTAGCTGAGAGTGAAAAGGATTTAAAGGATAACTACAAATAACCAATGTTGGGGAAATGTGTTTGTTTTGTTGCGCGTTTCTGGATTTTTTTTTATATATATATATATATATATATATATATATATATATATATATATATATATATATATATATATATATATATATATATATATATATATATATATATATATATATATATATATATCGGCCGATATATCGGCATATCGGATTTTTAAATCACAAAATATTCGTATCGGTATCGGCCTTAAAATTTCTATATCGGTCGGGCTCTAGTATCTAATAAGCTGTCTAATCACTTCATTCACTGCCTCTTCCGTGGTCCTTACAATATTATGAATAGACTTTGTCGGGTTCGGATTTTATACTCTGGTGAAAAGAGAACTTTTGTCATTATTATGTATTATGTTATGTAGTTCTAGTCTAGCTGTTGACTGTCGAAATTCCACGATCTAGCAACCAGTTCTAAGTAGTAAGAGAACTTTTGTCATGTTATGTAGTTCTAGTCTAGCTGTTGACTGTCGAAATTCCACGATCTATCAACAAGTTCTCAGTAGTAAACACACACTACAAGTTGACAATTTAAATTACATAAATCCTTTTCGAAGTTGGGTCTCTGAGGTGGCAGTGCATTATCTTTCAGTTTGCACAATGAGAGAGGGAGGAAGGAGTAGAACAGTATTTTTATATTTGGTATATTCCTCCTGCTTGACTTATTTTGTTCATTTGTTAGATACTACATATGGCATCAAAATGCGCTATTTTGCCGTTTGCACAATTTAAGTGCCGTGTTTGCACAATGTTATTGCACAAAAAAGTGGCATGTTAAAGAAATGTTTAATAAATGTTGATATTTGAACAACAAACGTTTTGATATCCATATTGTGTGAAAAGTTACATTGATGAAGTAATGTGAAGTAATCGGTAACTGAAAAAATAATCGTTAGATTAATGGTGAAACTAATCGTTAGATTACTCGACTAATCGAAAAAATAATCGCTAGAATAATCGTTTGAAAAATAATCGTTTGGGACAGCTCTAGTCGTCGGTCATTATTGAAAATAAGCCCCTTCAGGTCGGTGTCCTGTTCGCCCTGTCGGGGCTTATTTTCCCGATAATGACCGGCGTTCTTTACATTATCCCTTACATATCTGTTGTTAAAGCACAGCTATGCTTCGTTGAGCAAAAAAAAAAAGAAAACACTAAATAAATGGTTGATAGTGACGCGGAGTTAAAACTACACACTTTACCTGTTTTGTTCAAAATATCGTTATAATATCGCATATCGCCATTCGAACAGAAAATATCGAGATAGGGGTTTTGGTCCATATCGCCCAGCCCTACGCCCGCTCGGTAATCTCTAGGACCATCTCCCTCGACACATTAGCCACTCACATTCCATATCCTTCTTACACTCATTGGCCTGCTAAAGATTCCGGATTCATTGACGAGCCCCTTCCACGTTTAACGTGTAAAATATAAAAAGGGACACACATACTGGTCGCACATGCGCGAACAGATGGAAAATTTGGTCGCACACTAAAATTTTGGTCGCAAAATGCGACCATTTGGTCGCAGTTTGGAGCCCTTCCTAAATCCCATTGAGCATCTGTGGCAAGACTTAAAAATTGCTGTTCTGAGGCTCTCCATCCAATCAGGCTGAGCTGGAGCTATTTTGCAAAGAATTGGCAAAAAATGTCAGTGTCTAGATGTGCAAAGCTGGTACAGACATACCCCAAAAGACTTGCAGCTGTAATTGCAGCAAAAGATGGCTCTACTAAGTATTGACACAGGGGGGCTGAATGCAAATACAAACCACATTTTTCCGATTTTTATTTGCTTACAATTTTGAAAACGACCTATTATTTCCCTTCCACTTTACAATTATTTGCTACTTTGTGTTGGTCGATAACATAAAATCTCAATAAAGTTAAGTTTATGGTTGTAAGGTGGCAAAATGTGAAAAAGTTCAAGGGGTATGAATACTTTTTCAAGGCACTGTATCTTGAAGGTCACACGTTAGTTTGAGATGTCAGCGGACCCTTGGTGGGTTTATTGACCTTTGAACCCAGAGCAGGATTTTTTATGAAAGCCTTATATCTCAGCAATAAAAGGTGCCATCAAAATAAGTGTTTTGAACCTCTCTGGACATCTAGTTGTAGAGGGGGACAGCAATAGGTCATTGGGTTTAGAATTAGACAATGATTATATAGCCTTTGTTTGAAATGGAGGGGGAAGTAATATATCCATTTATTTGTTTTTGCACCGACTGATCGGCCGATATTGTCTTATTTTCCTTGATCGGACAACCCCAAAAGCGCCGATAATAAAGCTGATCAAGTGACGTAAATTATTTTTCTGCTATTTTTTCAGACAGGATCATGATCCACGATCTTATCATGATTCTTTTTCATGTTTTGCAAATTATAGTTTAACCAAACAAATGTCCTTATTTAAAAAAATATGGAGAACAGATTACCTGATTGGCCAGAAATCAGGCGGGAGTGCTCTTAAAGCAGTGGTGTCAAACTCATTTTAGCTCAGGGGCCACATGGAGGATAATCTATTCCCAAGTGGGCCGGACCGGTAAAAATATGGCATAATTATGTAAAATTAAACATGCTGTGAGCACACCAAACACAGGTTTCCCATTTACTTCCATGAATAAAAAGGACGATGACCATTTTTCTTGGAAAACTCTGCACTGTGTCCACTTTTCGTCTTTTTGACAGAGACATTTTGGGGCAATGAGAGTGCCAAAGCGCATAATGTTGGAAGTATAAGGCAGAACGACAAGGTAGCTCCTGGCTAGCTGCACTACCTGTTTATACTTGCTCCCTGCTAAGCCCCGGTATAAAGTTTGCTTGCTTAACATAATTGCTATTGCGACTTCTAGTGGACACATTAAGAACAGCAGTTTCTTTCATTGAAAAATAGCAGATCATTTTACGTTACATTCCAAAGCGACTTCCAGTTACACACAATTGTCCAGAAGTTCAATGTACAACAAATTAATCAGTGCCAGTCAATGCAAATCATGTAATGCTAGGAAGGATTTTAATAAAAAAATAAATAATTTTCTTTATAATTATTATTATTTATTTTTTTTACAATACTGTACTTCACAAAATCATCTTGCGGGCCGGATTAAACCCGTTCGCGGGCCTGATCCGGCCCGCGGGCCGTACGTTTGACACCCCTGTCTTAAAGCTTAATGGTCTCATATGAGGGCAGTCAACTAAAAACAGATATTCTTACATTTCAAGCATCAATACCTGATGTATAACAATGCCATTTTTAACAAATCACATAAATGATAGCCAACAGCCAATTCTAATAAGCCTACATCCGGTTCATAAGGCTTCGATAGGCTATTAACCATGGGTCAAATTAAATAATAATTGTTAAGATTTAGGTTGGATGAAATGACGGATCCAACATATAATAACAATTATTGTTAGGTTGAATCTTATGATAGATCTACAACTAAAGACTTTGATGTTGGGGAAAACACGGGATGCGCATGTTGACTATATTCATGCTAAGTATAAGTGATTCTTTTTTTTATAAGTGAATGGGACAAATGCGGACCAAGTCTAGCAGTGTTAACTGAAAACTGAAATGGATGGTGTTAAAGCGGGGCATAATGAGAAGGGACAGCTGGTCAGGTTCGAGCTGTTTACACAGCTAGACCCGAGTTTTGAATGACTCCGTCCCCGCTTTAGAACGCGCTTCAGTGTGGTCATGTCCGCCTTAGTTGACTAAGAAAAAACAAGAATATCTAGAGTCAGGGACTAAAGGTTGGGTATGGAATAGGGATGGGCATGATTAATCGACGATCGACTAATTGATCGTTAAGAATTTCGTCGATTACGTACATTTTTCATTGATTCTACTAAGGCAGTGTGCAATTAAACATTTGACCACACAGGGGCAATATTTAAATTTGCGGCTCCTCCCCCGCAATAAACATCCCGCTTTGAATGGTGAACTCTTGACGCCTAGCAGCTATAAAAAGCTATAAAAACTACAAAATGACTATTAATACAGGCTATGTGGAAAATGCGCCGACTTTGGCTCAGCCTGGCTCCGCCCTCTTCCGCTACGTAGCCAAGATGGCTGCCTTTGAGTACGAAAAGTGTACATCGCCACTAGGGCTGGGCGATATGGGCCAAAATGAATATCTCGATATTTTTTTACTATATCTCGATACACGATATCTCGATATATTTTGAATCTCCTCTAGAGCACATCATAAATGCTCGATTCAACCATGTCTGGCATAATGTTACGTCAGTAATAATTCTAGTATTACTGAAACATAAGTCTGCATGTAGATTACATGAAACAACATATTGTTTAAACTCATTAGTGCTTTCTATTGGAACAATTTAGAACTTGCACGTTAGAAAAGGAAAATCACAGCAAGTTAGATTTACCAACACAGCATTTATTCAAACCGTTAATTATTTATTAACAGTTTGAATAATAATTATATATATACACTGCCAGACGAAGGATCCAGTGCTATTCTTTTTCGAAACCAAATCCTCAGTTTCCATCCTTTTTTCTCTCTCTGGGTGTTCTCACTCACCGGTCGGAGGTACACACATCTACAGCAGCGCGCCTTCCAGACTACGTCACACACGCGCGTCCATGAGAATCTCGTGGACTCGCAATGGGCGGGGGGAGTGAGTGTGTTTAGAGAGCCACAGGAAAGAGGGAGAGAAGGGGACGCTGTGTGTTAAACAAACCTCGAGAAGCCCAATCCCTATGAGAGCTCCCCACGTTACGGCCATCAGGAGGCGCACAGAGCTTTTGGCCGTGATATTATATAAACAATTGTATTATATTATATATTATTATATATAGAGCCCCGGGAGTCGCAAACGGCAACAATCACTTTCTCCTCCGTGCCGCAGTTCACCCCGGACTACACTGCACCGAGTTTGACGGTTGAACGCTGGTTGGCTGTTACGTTACACATGTTCAACACGTGGCCACGCTGTTGAGCGCTGATTGGCAGATACGCGTCTCTACGTTCACTTTGTATGAGATCTTGTCGCCCCGTCGCGTGAAAGCACAACGAGTATGCCGGCGGCGGCAAAAAGAAACATTGCGTGCCAATTTATATTCGATGTTCGCGATAGGGGCATTTTATACATCCCCTGGAGAACATCTCGCGATGCATCGCATATATTCGATATATCGCCCAGCCCTAATCGCCACACACATTTTGCAATGTGACCGTTTTCAGTAGGGGTGCAATGGATCACAAAACTCACGGTTCGGATCGTGTCACGGTTTTTGAGTCACGGGTCGGATCATTTTCGGAACAACAACAACAATAAAGATAACAAGACAAATGTGACTTTAAATAAAATCTTCAAAGGTGTAAAAACACAATTAAATGAAAAATTAGGTAATAATCCTGCTTCCTTTAAGCATAGTCAATATTTTAAAAAATTGCAATCTGAGGCATTATTCCTTCTTCTTTTTAACATGAATAGTAAATAATCCCTAACAAAGGATTTACAATTCAGGATGTCTGCATTTCCTGGGGAGAGTTTAGAGTCAACACTCTCCCAAGGCAATGCAGACATCCTCATCTTCTTTTTTTTCATCAAATATGGTAGAGAAATACAGTTTCTGTCGTGTTTTATATGGCATTTTGTAAATCCATTGATTTCGGTTGGAAGACTCATTGCAAGTAGGGATGCACCGATCCGATATTTGTATCGGTATCGGTACCGATATTGAAGAAATTTCTAGATCGGGTATCGGTGACAAATGGGCCGATCCATATTTAAAAAATAAAAAAAATATATATATATATTTTTTACGTTTATGTACATACTTGAATCCTATTCCTACTACCTTGCTGCTTTGATAATTGAATTTCCCACGAAAATGTTCTCACGGGATTAATAAAAGTGTATCTATCTATCTATTGGCTGATCTATTCAGTTTCTATGCTGTGCGCTGTGAGTGACGTCATAAACAAGCAACCCGCCGTGCGGAGCCTACAGTGATTGCAAAATGGAGCGAGCAAAAGGATCTGCTATCTGGAGCTATTTCACTTTACCTAAGCCAGCAAGCTCCACGGCTACATGCAACATGAAATGTTTAAGTCAAGTCTCATGATCCCAGTCTTTTCCCCTCAATGAAACTTAGTTTGTAGCCATAATTTCGCGCTGTTTTTCTATATCGGTATCGGATCGGTATCGGCCGATACTAAACCTCAGATATCGGTATCGGTATCGGAGGTGAAAAAAGCGGATCGGTGCATCCCTAATTGCAAGGGAGGTTGGTTGTAGTCTTTTTGCACGGCTCTAGCCCTACTGTTGATACGGAGAACCGAGCGAAAAGACTACAACCAAACATAAACATGTCTGCTTCCGGTTCCGGTTTCAATAGGATTTACGGAACGCCAAATAAAAACACAACAGAAACTGTATTTCGCTACGATACTTGATGATGTTGTTAATACCGGAATTGTCCTTTAAACATGCGCTGATCACGTGAACGCATAACTTTTTTTTTTTTTATCAGCCGATCACTTGCGTCCCGAACCGTTAGGGTTGATCCGTACGGATCACGGGAAACCCGTGAACCGTTGCACCACTAGTTTTCAGTACACTTATTTTCGCCCGATCTGAATTGGAACGCCCTACGCACTCAAACTTAGGCTAGTAAGTACGGATAGCATGGATATTGGAACACGGTGATGTACTCATGAAGCGAACGAGGCCACGGCGAAGTCTGGTGTGGGACCATTATGATTTAAAAAATGACTTCTTGGGGAGCACTATAGGCCTAACACTCAAGGCGAGGTTAGCAATGAAGCAGAAATAAAGAACTTTCTGAGCCCCTGGATTGTGGAAAGTTGTTCCCCCGCCTTGCCAAGTTAGCACAGCGGTATTTGTGCATCACGGTAGGGCTGGGCGATATGGGCCAAAATGAATATCTCGATATTTTTTTACTATATCTCGATACACGATATATATCTCAATATATTTTGAATCTCCTCTAGAGCACATCATAAATGCTCGATTCAACCATGTCTGGCATAATGTTACGTCAGTAATAATTCTAGTATTACTGAAACATAAGTCTGCATGTAGATTACATGAAACAACATATTGTTTAAACTCATCAGTGCTTTCTATTGGAACAATTTAGAACTTGCACATAAGAAAAGGAAAATCACAGCAAGTTAGATTTACCAACACAGCATTTATTCAAACCGTTAATTATTTATTAACAGTTTGAATAATAATTATTATATATACACTGCCAGACGAAGGATCCAGTGCAAATCCTCAGTTTCCATCCTTTTTTCTCTTTCTGGCTGTTCTCACTCAACGGTCGGAGGTACACGCACCTACAGCAGCGCGCCTTCCAGACTACGTCACACACGCGCGTCCATGAGAATCTCGTGGACTCGCAATGGGCGGGGGGAGTGAGTTTAGAGAGCCACCGGAAATAGCGAGAGAAGGGAATGCGTTAAAAAAACCCGAGAAGCCCAATCCCTATGAGAGCTCCCCACGCTACGGCCATCAGGATGCGCACAGAGCTTTTATCCGTGATATTATATAACCAATTATATTATATTATATTATATATTATTATATATAGAGCTCCGGGAGTCGCAAACGGCAACAATCACTTTCTCCTCCGTGCTGCAGTTCACCCCGGACTGCACTGCACCGAGTTTGACGGTTGAACGCTGGTTGGCTGTTACGTTACACATGTCACTCAGTGGCCACGCTGTTGAACGCTGATTGGCAGATACGCGTCTCTACGTTCACTTTGTATGAGATCTTGTCGCCCCGTCGCGTGAAAGCACAACGAGTATGCCGGCGGCGGCAAAAAGAAACATTGCGTCCCAATTTATATTCGATGTTCGCGATATGGGCATTTTATACATCCCCTGGAGAACATCTCGCGATACATCGCATATATTCGATATATCGCCCAGCCCTACATCACGGCAACGTCGGTCCCCTCAGAGCCTGTGTTTTCGGCGGCTGGACTGACGGTCACCAGGCTGCGGTCGCGACATACTCATCTTTCTGAACAAAAATCCGTAGACTGGCTGGTTAACCTGCGGTAGCTACTGGAGTTAGTTAACTCGATAATGGCTCGCTCTCGCGCATCTGTGTTCGCTCGTGCATGATTGCGCGTCCATGTAATTGGAATGGGTGGAGTCATAGTCAGCGTTTAAGGAGAGCGGGTAGGACCGGGTAGGCTGGCGATTCGCAAATCCCATACCCAACCTTTAATTAACGCCACCCACTCGCGCTGGTGAAAACGATTCACTACATTGGCAGGACCTACTCCGTAGGGCATCAGGTATTTCTATAGCACACTGAAAGGCATCATTCAGTGTTACGACCCACGGAAACTTTGTGATAGTTTATTTAGTACCATTGTTGTGTATGAACATTATGACAAATGTTATTAAATGCGCTTGACACTGTTGCGTTATATTACAATTCTTCAAGAAGCTTAACACTCAATGGACATGGATACCAAAAATAAACTACCGCTCAGCTGGAGCATCACCATCCACACAAACCGTTGCATGATACTATAGGTGTCCAGGGAGCCCAACCCTTATTGAAGCCAATAACCCTTATTGATCAAGCGCGATTTAAAATTTTACTGAGAAAACAACTTTTAATGTATAAGCCATAGAACTAATAGAATGTGACCTTTCGCACAACAAACAATCATAATCGCCTGATATACGCCCTATACACTTGATTGTGATCAGCCGATACAACTTGAAATTTGCCAATGACGTACCTCAAAAACAATCGTGCACACATGCCATCACTTAGACCATTTTTTTCAAGCTTAAACATGATTCATCTTGAATCACAATAAAGATAGGCTTTACTTAACCATGGAAATCTTGGTTATATGATGCAATAACCAGCCTGCATCTCACCTGGCTTCATTCTCCCTGTGTTTATTTATTTTATGTAGGTTGGCAAAAAGTAGCAAACACAGACTTTTCATTATTCGCACATCTCCACGTTATGCAAACTACTGAAGTACTTGATGGGACATAATAAGGCAGCTCCGCACTAATCCCCGCTGCTTCATTTGAAGCTAACTTCTCACTTGAATGGAAGATGAGGGAACGTGATGCGTCCTTTGCAGGTTAGTATTTAAATTGTAGTTTTGGCCCCATTTATTCACCCAATCATGTCCAAATTGTTAACGCGTGTGCAACACTGATTAAACCCTAATAAATAATGAATGTAACCAGAGGCCATGGCCGACTTGATTGACTACTTAATGTCATAATACGAGACTCACATAGGCCACATTGCCCTATTTGCAACGCTGTTGTATATCTGTATATTAGTCTTGGGCAACATCACAGGAAGCAAAATGTAGGCTGCAAATGCAAGCATCTCCCATGTAACGTTAGCCTAAACACTTTCCTCAGTGCGCTACTTAGTGAGTGATTCCAATAAACAGTATTCCGACAGATGCCATCTCCTTTGTGAGTGATCAGAAAATTAGTTGATGTTCCTTTACGTCTCAACTTATAGAAACGGTCCCGTGTAGAAGAAAACCGTGTAGTTCCAATCTTAAATAGTCTAAACTAAACTCTGTAGTGCTTGCAGTCATCTTTACTTAAAAGGAAAACACACAAACACATTCTTTCGGCTCAACAATAAGACTTGCATAACAGCAACAAACCCCCTAAAATAAGAAATTGCGAGAAAGATCCTATTAATTTATATTTCACTTTAAAAAGATTTTATGATCTGTATCAGGTTGGCTGATCACATTAAACAGATCGGTGAACGGGAATGGCCTAAAAAACGTGATTGTTGCATCCCTATTCACAATCTAATATCGTCATAGAGCACACCCTTACATAACACACTTGGAGTGTTCTATATAGGAGGGGCACTCGTTATGACCCAAGGCAACTTTGCGATACTTTTTTAGTGCCAGTGCCATACAGAGCAGCTTAAAGGTCCCATGGCATGTGACTTTATGGACGCTTTAATATAGATATTAGTAGGCCCCAAACAGTATTTGAAGACGTTCCCGAAATTCAGCCGTGGTGCAGAATTACAGCCTCGCTTGAGCCCCGCTCAAGCGAAACATTCGCGGCCAATAATCCCTTTCTCCTCCATGTCGTGGTTCATGTACTTCAGGGAGTCAAAGCCAAAGTTCCTTTACCCCCCCAATTCATTCTCAACCATGGCTGAGATAAATCCCACTACGAGTCTTGTTGTGGAAATACCAGAGACGAGAGTCTGACGTGTTATGCGCCATAACACCAACAGCAGAACGGTTATCCAAATAACAAGGAAGTGTACAACACTAGCGTTACAGTCCTGGAGCTCTATATCTAAATAATATCTTATCTATATCATAAAATACATATTATCACGGCTAAAAGCTGTGTGTGCCTCCAAACGATATTATGAATCGCAAACGACATCGTGGGGTTCTCCGACGTCTCTGGTTCTTCCACTTTCACATCAATCTGAAATAGACTGAACCGCGCACTAGGGCTGCACAATATATCGAATTTTTAAAAATTTACATTTTAAATTATTATTATTATTATTTTTTAATTTAAATTGTAAATTTTAAATAATGCATCCGCAAAAAAAAGAAAACGAAAAAAGAAACAAGCCCCGCCCATGCAGTAAACGCTCTACCTCCGCTGCAAAGCAAACCAAGCGCTCCCTGTACACCTGTCTGCGACTGCGTGAGTCCGGCGCGAAGCGTGAAAAGGGGGGGGGGGGGCGTGGCCTGGCGGCAATTTGCCGCTGAGCACAGTGTGTGGCTCCTACCACAAGGGGGTGGTAGAAATTCGAAATAATTTTTTTTCAATGAATAATCGTGGTAAATAATCGTGATAATCATTTTGGCAATAATCGTGCAGCCCTACCGCGCACTGCCTGCTGCCCGCTGTTGGGCGGTGGTGCTTCGCGGCGGTGGTGCCTCGCGGCAACCGGCGGCAGGCAGCATGTTGCCGTTCATGTACTTCAGGGAGTCAAAGCCAAAGTTCCTTTCCCCCAATTCCTTCTCAACCATGGCTGAGAAAACCCGAACTACAGTCTCGTTGTGGAAATACAAGAGACGTCAAAGAACCGACGTGTTATGCGCCATTACACCAACAGCAAACACTTGCGTTACAGTGCGTGTGATCACACACACAGGTGGCGCTCGCACGGTCGCGTCTCATTGGCGGGCCAAATTCTCTGGGCGGGCTAGGCAGAGAAAGGGGAGGAGCTTAGATCCTTTATGACAAATCAGCGCGCTTGAACCTCAGTTTTTTCAAAGACGAGCAGAACCCCTAGTGCTCGTTTTACAAATGCAAATATTAGCCACTGGGGGACCATAGGCAGGCTAGGGGAACTCATTTTTATGTTAACCTAATGAGACTGGTTACTTTAATTTTTCTTATACGCCCGTCCACATAATAATCTAGGGCCCTATGATATCACAGAAATGCGGTCTAAGAGTTGATCCAAAGCCATCGGCTCAGTAATCCTAGTAGTTGTATTATTTTTTACAACAGTTAAAATTAAAAATTAAAAGCATTTATAAAAACGTGATTAATTGTAAGCATTAATTGTCTCTAGTGACTGAACATATTGACAGTATGTATTGTTCACAATACTATTTTTGCGTCACGTGATTGGCTCCTACAATCTGCACAATTTTTAATTGACAGGCTAGTCAATGATTGCATTCTAGGGGCATTCCGGCCAGCTGTGGATAATGCCAGGTCCACCGACGCTTTCCTAATATCTATACATAAAAATATGCATCACTCCGGTTTCTGAAGTCACTAGCATCCACTGGTCTAGAAACTATCGAATACAATCTGTGATAGGGTCCTTGAGTCCAAAATAGTTAACCTATCTTTTAACAGGTTAATGTAACATTTACCATGTTGAAACATGGTAACACGTGTTAAATGTGTTGCCATGTTTGGTTACATTACATATAAATAAGCCTGGTTCCAAATTGATCTAATAAAGCAATATTTCCATGAAGGCAGATATTTGTGTCTATAATTCAATATGCCTATTTCATAGTAAATTACAGCTACACAATCAATGCTTGCATTGACCATCTGAAAATAGGCTTATCAATGAAAATAACAAACTCTCAAATCAAATAACTGTTGGGAATAAAATAAGTTGATTGGCAATCGCATAACAGCAAACTAATCCTCAATATGGCTACCCTGCAAACCCTCAAGACTTGAGGCAGCCATGTTTGAGTTGAAAATGGCTGCCGGAACATCATGACTACTCTCCATCAGCTGGTTGCCGAATACATGACTTGAATGAAGTGAATATCACTTTCAAACATCGGGTTGTGATCAAACTACCATCTCCTTTTTTAGCACATCACATTGGTGAATTGTGGTGACTTGATGCGAATATGAATAAACATATACATGGCTGCTTGTAACCTTTCAACCAAGGAAGTCTTGAGAAAAGACTGAGTTTATAGAGGAGTTGCAGCCGTTCCTCCTCACTAAATAAAGTCACGAGACGAGACACAATATGAACATTACAACCATCACAGGAGACGCGAGGGCACATGTTATTTGTCCCAAATGCGCACGACAATAATGGAATTGCTATGCCATATACGAGCTCATAATAGTGTAATAAGTTTGTGAAACACAGAAGAGCCCGACTATTGCACGGATGAAAAGTCAAACGGCGCGAAAAGCAGACAAAGCGTACTAAAGTACTTCGAAGGGTTTTCTCCGTGTAGTTAAAGGATATTAACGGTACTTCGCCACAGTTCAGTGTCTACACCACAGTTAAGCACTCATATGACAACAAAACAAACCTCCACCTCCTCGAACATACACCACCAACACCGTCCTCCCGGTCCCCGTCCGCCGCACATTAAACTGTATTCCTCAACCCGCTGTGTGTGTTACGAAGCAGCGGGTTTCGCCGTGATAAACAAGCGGTTACCTTTCTTTTCCTCCTCACTTTCGCAGGTCAACGATCGCGGCCATGACAGTCTCATCCGGGTACTGCTCCGGTCCGCCACTACGAGGCTCACACTGGGTTCAGGAAACTGGATGCAGAATAAGCAATTAAAACCATTCCAAAGTACTACGTAGGTGGCCTTTTCTTCGGGAAAAGACCCAACGTAACAGGGAAAACGAAATATTTCCGTGATTAGGACGGCGTCGCTAGTGGCTGTGTAGGACCTACGTCACGGTGGGCAGCGGGCGGGAGGCTGTGAGTCATGGGCTGGGACGCCATTTCCTACATCCTTCAACCCTACAAGCTCAGACCATTGTTTTGGCTGGATGATCTGCAGGGCAACGAGACAACTGAGCAAGAATGTCTTTTTAAATCATTCATGGGAGCTGGGGGTATAAACAGTTCTTAAGCTACTCGGGCCTCTCACATGAAAAAGAAATGGCAGAGGCAGAGTAGACAATGTAAGGGGAGGTAGGCCCACCCACAACCAAACCGATGAGCCAATTCTTATGTAACACACTATAGCGTATCAGTTATGGATTACGGGTATTTAAACCCTAACCCTTTTAAAACCATTACAATTATGGCTTGGAATATTTGGAAAAAAACAACAAATGATAATTATACAATGAATACATTATAACCAATGCTTTTCAGAATCAGAGCCACTTGTATTACATAGTATAGCCTACAACAGTTAGCTCCGACCAAGTAATTTGATTGGAAAAGAGGCATTCCATGAATGCTGATAGAGTATTACAGCATTGGGACTTTTAACTATACATGTATCACTCCGCTTTATAGGCGTTATGATAAACATTAATGTTATAAACGGTCTTTATGTAGCTTAGATGGCAACAAACTTTGCACCGCAAAGATGAACATGTTTCCAGACGTAACATTTGAGTTGAATTACGAATGGTCGTCAGAAGAGGGGGAAGGAAAGCAGCCTGGATACTTCAGCGCAAACCTCCAGGTGTGCTCATATTACATCAGCCGACGTCGACAAATTAGGGAAGAGCAGAAATTAACCTTACACTTTAAGGCGAACAACACAGGCTTTGAACTGCTTTCAGACTTGGCTAAGTCCCAACAATTTAAACTTCGAAATTCAGTCCTTTAAGAGGACCGAGCTGAATAGGCCCTACAGCAGTGGCGGTGGGTCAATAGAGGGCTCTAGGGCGCCGCCCCTCCGTGAAATGTTCACTTGAATTTATCTGTCAACTATTATCAATACGAAATAAATCAATAACAATACTGCCAGCAACCATTTAAATGCGTCTGAACGTCGATGATTTGGGCTAGGCTAGTTATTGGTCATTCGAAATAAAGCCCTCTTCCAAGTCAGGGCGCCGGCCACGTTGAAGTCAATGTAAGCTCGCTAACTTTTTGCAAGCAGAGACAGCTTTTCATTGGCGAAAAAAAATTCGCCCTTGCGTCGCACCAGTGTTCACCCCAGGCCAATGGTATCGCTTTTCTTTTTTGTTATCACCACATGATTGGACAATTTAGCGAATCAATCAAATAGGCTACCTCCCGCAGCAGCATTCGTTCAACACAACTACATACAGAAGAGCTAGATCGCTAATTAGCAGAGTTGTAAGCACTTTCCATCCTTTTCAGTGGAGGAATTGGACTCCCCAAGCGATGTTATATTTAAAAGGAGCAAGTAAGTTACCTATTAATGTAGTCTTTCGGCCTGTAGCATAAAAACAAAATAAGGCAACTGTTCCACATTTCTTACTGCATTTGAAGTAGACATTGAGACTCACAAAAATGGACGCTATAGGACATTGATCATGATTTGTCTCAATATCAGAATAACAACAATGGGTCAAATAGCAATGGCTGGTGGAATGACCATGAATTAGGTCTGTATATGCAGTGTAAGCTTTTCCAGGCCCTGCAAGTCAGGATGTAGGCTATGAATCTGAATGAATAGTAGTTAAATAGGTAGTGGCCACCCCCAAAATGCACATGAATACAGGAAATCAAATCTATTACATTCGATTATTTCCACAGCATTTCGAAGAACCGTGTAATAAAAAAGCAATATCACACTCGAGGTCGTGCTGTTGAACTGAATATCAGCACGGCTGTGATGATCTTCGGAACTCGGCCTACGGCGTAATCACAGCGGTGCTGATATTCAGTACATACGTATCATTTTTAGGCTTAGTTCCTCAACAGCCACATAGCAGCAACAATACAAGCTAAAGTAAGTAAAAAGCAGGTAAAATAAGTTAGTATATATGTAAAAATAAGTAGCAGAAAAATATATTTTAATCATCAATATTAATGGCCCACTATGCAGGATCAGCCTTTTCTTTGCATTTTTCTCAGTTTGCGTTCACCCTTTTAGTAGTAGTAGTAGATATTTGACAACACTGTCGTAACAACTCATTGACGACCCTTCCCCATCCACTTCTATGCTAGCCATGTGCATTTCAAAGAAGCCGGCGAATGCGTGGAGAACTTTTAACACAAAGGAATTATATTTTGAATTGAATAATCTTGACATCTTGTGAACTGAAAAACGTACTATATTGGGAACTACACTCTCAACAACTTGGGGACATAACCATATAACTTTCTCTTGTCATTAAGCTTTGCTCTGTAACCAGCAGAGCTATTCTTGTTGATACTCAAGTACCTTTAAAGATTGTATTGCAGTGAAAGTATTCTAAAGACATGTGAATAAATAGCACTAAAAATATTGTTTTGCGGCACAACCAGTCATTGTAACCATATATCTAGTTGTTTTCAAATTATGACTACTGACTACCTTCAGTACTGCCTCAGGATAGAAACAGTGATCCCACATATTTAAAGGTCCCATGACATGAAAATCTCACTTTATGAGGTTTTCTAACGTAAATATGAGTTCCCCTAGCCTGCCTATGGTCCCTTAATGGCTAAAACTTGCGTTTGGTGTAAAACGAGCACTAGCTGTTCTGCTCGCCTTTGAAAAAACGGAGGCTCAAGTGCGCTGATTTGGAATGTCTGTATTCATGACGTCATCAGGAATCTCAGCTCCTCCCCTTACTCTGCCTGGCCCGCCCAGAGACGTTGGCCCGCCAATGAGACTCGACCGTGCGTGTGTGTGTGTGTGTGTGTGTGTGTGTGTGTGTGTGTGTGTGTGTGTGTGTGTGAATGCACACACTGTAACGCAAGTGTTTCTTGTCGGTTCTTTGACGTGTCTTGTATTTCCACAACGAGACTGTTGTGGGGGTTATCTGAGCCATGGTTGAGAAGGAATTGGGGGAAAGGAACTTTGGCTTTGACTGGCTGAAGTACATGAACTGCGTCATGCCGCCGGTTGCCGCGAGCAGCAGGCAGCGCCCGGTTCAGTCGACTTCAGGTTGATGTGAAAGTGGAAGAACCAGAGACGTCGCAGAACCCGACAAAGTCGTTTGTGATTCATAATATCGTCTGGAGGCGCACACAGCTTTTGGCCGTGATAATATGTAGGCCTATTAAATGATATAGATTTCTATGTATTATATGATATTATTTAAATATAGAGCTCCAGGACTGTAACGCAAGTGTTGTACACTTCCTTATTATTTGGATAACCGTTCTGCTTTTGGCGTTATGGCGCATAACACGTCGGACTCTCGTCTCTGGTATTTCTCCAACGAGACTCGTATTGGGGGTTATCTCAGCCATGGTTGAGAAGGAATTGGGGGAAAGGAACTTTGGCTTTGACTGGCTGAAGTACATGAACTGCGTCATGCCGCCGGTTGCCGCGAGGCACCATCGCCCGGCATCGGGCAGCCGGCAGCAGGCAGCGCGCGGTTCAGTCGACTTCAGGTTGATGTGAAAGTGGAAGAACCAGAGACGTCACATAACCCGACAAAGTCGTTTGTGATTCATTATATCGTCTGGTGGCGCACACAGCTTTTGGCCGTGATAATATGTATTAAATTATATAGATTTCTATGTATTATATGATATTATTTAGATATAGAGCTCCAGGACTGTAACGCAAGTGTTGTACACTTCCTTGTTATTTGGATAACTGTTCTGTCGGACTCTCGTCTCTGGTATTTCTACAACGAGACTCGTATTGGGGGTTATCTCAGCCAAGGTTGAGAATGAATTGGGGGGAAGGAACTTTGGCTTTGACTCCCTCAAGAACATGAACCACGACGTGGAGGAGAAAGGGATTGTTGGCGGCGAATGTCTCCAGCTTGAGACCCGCTGAGGGACCACCGCCGGAGGCGGAGGTGCCTAAGCGCTGCCCGGCAACGATCCCTTTCTCCTCCTTGTCGCGGTTCAGTCTACTTCACATTGATGAGGACGTTGAAGAACCAGGAACGTCGGAGAACCCAACGCGGTCGTTTGAGATTCATAATATCGGCTCACACAGCTTTTGGCCGTTATAATATATATTATATGATATAGATATCTATGTAGGCTATATGATAATATTTAGATATAGAGCTCCAGGACTCCCGTGTGTTCTAGAATATTTACAGAACACGGCTAAAGGCTGTGTGCGCCTCGCCATTGCGATACATCCACTGTAAACAGAGCGAGCGCATGGTACCGTGGCTGCAAGCTGCTCAGGGCCACACCCCCACCCTCCTCCTTGACCAGCCTCGCACCTCCTCATTTGCATTATAGCTACAGACACCAAAACAGCGCATTTTGGGGAAGCTCAATGTGCGACTGGCTCGTAGTGGCTGTAACTCTGCACCACGGCTGAATTTCGGGAACGTCTTTGAATACTATGTTAGTTGCCCACTAATACCTAACTTAAAGAATACATAAAATAGCATGTCATGGGACCTTTAAGAGTTAGCCTTTCTCGGCAATTGGCTGGTTCTAAACAAATGTCTTGATGAGTTCTGTTAAAAGTTCAAAAAGAGCATTGAAGACAAGCACACATTAGTCATAAATATGATTTAAAGTTATTGTATGTAACTAATTATTTTTGTATTTTCATTTATATTAAATTGAACACATGAGTAACCATCTTTAATAAGTCCCTAATATTGTTTCAAACCATGCATCGAAACAAAGGTTTATGAGATGCAATTCTGTAATAGTAACTTTATTATATTTTATAATATAGAGTATACTGTAGGAGATCGCAATGAAATGGAGACGGAGACTTGATTGCCGGTGAAAAACACGAGAAGGATTTATTTCCCAAAACACAGAACCCGCACAGCCAGAGGTGCGTTCCTTAAGACCTGCGTTGTAACACCAGGTGGGTGCCACGCCCCCTTCCCTTAAAGGGGGCACGCACCATACAACACACAGTGAATACGATACCGCTACAGACGCCCCCCCAGAATTCACACTCCCGAACAGTCAAGGCCAACGGGAAGGAGCCCTGAGCACCCGCCCGAAACGACTCAGCGGAACCGGTGCGGGGGCCGAGGGGGCCACAGCAGGCAGTGCAGGAGTCATGAGGCGGTGTGGCTTGGAAACCGGAGGACGACCCCGCCGCGGGGGCAGAGCCAACCCCACGGGCTGGTCCAGATCCAGGTGGGCTGGCTTGAGGCGAACGACCGAAATGTAGTCAGGCCTGCCCCCGATGTCTACCAAGAAGGCCTTGTCACCGGCCTCCAGGACGCGAAACGGACCGTCGTAGGGAGGACGGAAAGGGCCCCGATGGGCATCATGGCGGATGAACACATACCCCGCCGTCCGCAGGCTGGGCGGCACACAAGCCTTCGGGAGGCCGTGCTGCGAGGTGGGCACCGGCGTGAAACCCCGGACCCTGTCCTGGAGCGAGGTCCGCTCCTGGGCTGCCGACCAGGGAGCAGTGGCGGTGGGGATGAAATCCCCAGGAACCCGTAGTGGCTGTCCGTAAACCAGCTCGGCCGACGAAGCCCGCAGGTCCTCCTTAGGGGCAGTCCGGAGGCCCAACATGACCCAGGGGAGCCTATCGACCCAACCGTCATCCGTAAGGCTGGCCCGGAGTGCAGCTTTCAAGGAGCGATGAAACCGCTCACACAACCCATTAGCCTGTGGGTGATAAGCGGTTGTTCGATGGAGCCGCACACCCAGGTCCCCGGCGACCGCATTCCACAGCTTGGAAGTGAACTGAGGTCCCCTGTCAGAGGAGACATCAGAAGGGGGGCCAAATCGGGCGACCCAGGTGCCTATGAACGCCCGGGCCACGTCAGAGGTCGAAGTGGATGCCAGCGGGACAGCCTCCGGCCAGCGGGTGGTCCTGTCCACCATCGTTAGGAGGTAGCTGAACCCTTGAGAGGTCGGCAGGGGCCCCACCAGGTCCACATGCACGTGGTCGAACCGCCGCTCCGGCACTGAAAAATGCGCCAGCAGAGCAGTCACATGCCGATACACCTTGGCTCGCTGGCAAACCACACAGGCCCGAGCCCAGTCCCGAATGTCCTTCTTAAGGCCATGCCAGACAAACTTCCCGGCCACCAGCTGCTGTGATGTCCTCCGCCCAGGATGGGCAAGGCCGTGCACGGCATCGAAAACCTGACGCCTCCAACCGCCGGGCACGACCGGCCTTGGCTGTCCAGTGGAGACGTCACACAGGAGCGTGGCACCGACGTTGTCGTACTTGATGTCCTCCAACCTGAGTCCCGTGACAGCTGTCCTCAGAGCCTGGACCTCCGGTTCGGAGGCCTGATCACCTGCCATGCTGGTGTAGTCGATTCCCAGGTGGACAGCTCCTGCGATGGCCCGGGAGAGGCAATCAGCCACGTGATTGTCCTTACCCGCCACATGGCGGATGTCCGTGGTAAACTCGGAGATGTAGGCCAGCTGGCGCTGCTGACGGGCAGACCACGGCTCCGAAACCTTCGCCATCGCGAACGTCAATGGCTTGTGGTCCACGAAAACGGAGAATGGCCGAGCCTCCAACAGGAAACGGAAATGCCTAATGGCGAGGTAAAGGCAGAGGAGCTCTCTATCGAAGGTGCTATATTTCCGTTCGCAGGGGCGGAGCTGCCGGCTGAAGAATGCCAGCGGCTGCCAGACGCCGTTCACCAACTGCTCATGCACGGCACCAACAGCATAGTCCGAAGCGTCGGTGGTCAGGGCAATCAGCGCCGCAGGCAAAGGATGCGCCAGCATAGTCGCCTCGGCCAATGCCCGTTTAGTGTCCCCAAAGGCCGCCTCTCTCTCAGCGGTCCAGTCAATAATATGCTTCGTTGTCTTACCCTTAAGTGCCTCATACAGGGGCCGCATGAGCCGGGCCGCACGGGGAACAAAACGGTGGTAAAAGTTCACCATCCCCAAAAACTCCTGCAGGGCCCGAACTGTAAGAGGGCGCTGGAAGTCCGCCACTGCAGCCACCTTCGAGGGCAGGGGAACAGCTCCCTCCTTGGTGATGCGGTGGCCCAGGAAGTCAATGGCGATCCGGCCGAATTGGCACTTGGCTGGATTGACAATCAGGCCATGCTGGCTGAGCCGCTCGAAGAGTGTTCGCAGATGCTTCATGTGCTCGGCCGTGGAGGCGCTGGCGATCAGAATGTCATCCAGGTAAACGAACAGGAATGGCAGGTCCCGCAGCACGGTGTCCATCAGGCGCTGAAAGGCCTGGGCTGCGTTCTTCAGGCCGAACGGCATCCGTAAAAACTCAAATAGTCCAAACGGAGTGATCACCGCCGTCTTCGGGACGTCCTGCGGCTGGACGGGCACCTGGTGATAGCCCCGAACGAGGTCCACCTTGGAGAACACTACCGCACCGGCCAGGCGGGCAGAAAAGTCCTGGATGTGGGGAATCGGATAGCGGTCGGGCACCGTAATGTCATTGAGCCGGCGGTAATCCCCACATGGACGCCACCCACCGCCAGGCTTCGAGACGATGTGGAGCGGGGAAGCCCAGGGGCTGTCCGATCGCCGGACAATTCCAAGACGCTCCAGGGTGTCAAACTCAGACCTAGCAACGGCGAGCTTAGCAGAGTCGAGGCGCCGGGCCCTGGCGTAGACCGGCGGGCCAGTGGTCGCGATGTGATGCTCCACTCCGTGCTTGGTGGCGGCAGCTGAGAACGTGGGCTCCGTAAGCTCCGGGAAGTCCGCGAGGAGGGGGGAAAACACATCGGAGGGTGAGAGTGCGCCCGACAGCTTCGTCGTGCCCGAGCCACTGAGCTCACATGTCAGGGAGCTAAAAGTCTCAGCACTTATCAAGCGCCGGTTCATCACATCCACCAAAAGGCCATTGGCGCAGAGGAAATCGGCGCCGAGGAGGGGTGTGGACACCTCCGCGGTGACAAAATCCCAGCCGAAACGCTGACCCCCGAAACATAAATTAACAGTCCTAGTCCCAAAGGTGCGGATGGGGCTGCCGTTGGCGGCCTCCAGGGCGGGGCCGTGGCCGCCCCCTATTCTGTCAATGCGTGACGCGGGCAGAACGCTCACCTGGGCCCCCGTGTCACACAGGAACCGTCGCCCAGAGCCTGTATCTGTGATGAATAACAGACCCCCAGAACGGCCGACACACACGGCAGCTAGCGAGTGCCGGCCCGAGCATTTCCCGATGCCACGAAACTGCACGGGGGGCGGCACCTCCTAGCTTTGGGTCCATACAGGGCGTGGAAATAGCACAGGCCTGCAGACTGCTGTGGCTGTCGTCGTGTCGCCGCGGCCACAGCGATGGTGTCCGTCATCTCCAGGTCGCCAGTGGTGTGAGCCAATACGGCCGTGCAGCGCTCGTGCCCGGCGGCGAAAAAACGATCCGCCTCCCTAGCCAGAGCCCGAAAGTCCGTGGTGTCGCTGTTGGCTAGAGCTGCCCTAACACGCACTGGCAGCTGCTGCATAAATAAAGCCCGAAACAAAAAACAAGGCCTATTACTCCCCAGGAGATTGAGCATGTGATCCATGAGCTCCGATGGTTTGGAGTCCCCGAGGCCATTCAATGCCAGAAGCTGCTCGCCCCGTTCAGCCTCCGACAAACAGAACGTCTCCATCAGGAACCCCTTTAGCAATGCATACTTCCCACGGGCCGGGGGGTCCTCGAGAATATACATCGCTCTGGCCGCCGTCGAGCCACCAAGCGCGGAGACTACATAATAAAACTTGGTTTCATCCGCAGTAATCCCCTTCAGCGCGAATTGCGCCTCCGCTTGCGCGAACCAGACCCGCGGCTGCCGTTCCCAAAACTCCGGGAGCTTCAGGGAGACTGCCATCACCGGAGCAGCAGCCACGGAACCTTCCGCCGAATCGAACTCCATAGCCCAATCTCCGATCTGCGCATCCTCGCTCTTCCAGCGCATAGAACAGTAATCCGGTAAAACGTCCGGAAACTGTCAGGGTCACCAATGTAGGAGATCGCAATGAAATGGAGACGGAGACTTGATTGCCGGTGAAAAACACGAGAAGGATTTATTTCCCAAAACACAGAACCCGCACAGCCAGAGGTGCGTTCCTTAAGACCTGCGTTGTAACACCAGGTGGGTGCCACGCCCCCTTCCCTTAAAGGGGGCACGCACCATACAACACACAGTGAATACGATACCGCTACAATACATACTTTAATTATAGTGTATTACACATTTTTTCTTCAACATGACACAATTCTAACATTAAAATCTAGCATTAGCTACGTTTGCAAACATTAACAGTGGTATCACCTCATATCATAGCAATCTAAGATCAATCTCTCAAACTTTCTTATGTGATTAATTCACTTCCTCATTTGATGATTGCTTCAATCAGCCGAAGTAAATGGTCAATGTTCAAGTCAAGTAGATTAATGAGAGCTTTGATTGTGCACCGAAATGTGTGACTTAAATCTAGAAAGAATGAGTAGGGCTGGTTGTCAGCATTTACGGCAATGTGTTACTATGGCAACACCGGAAGTAGGAGTACAAAAGTCATTTGATTTCTAACTGTTATATTATTATGTTTATTCTATTATATTCATTTTATTACGTTAAATAAGTTAATGATAGCTAAATGCAGTTTAGTTCATGGTTCTGCTGTTAAAATTGAAATGTCTACAACAAATGGATGAAGAGGTCACTTCCTGGTCAAGTTAGACGTGAACTGGAAATAGTAGAGAGAGCGGGAGAGAGAGAGCGGGAGAGAGAGAGCGGGAGAGAGAGCGGGAGAGAGAGACGAGAGAGGAGTCTACTACTGGTTAAACAGGCGTAAACGGTATTATTCTTAATATTGAGACATGTGTTCCGATGTACTAGTTAATAATCTGTGAAAATAATGTATGTGAAATTTGTTTTATTTTACTGCAGTTTTCACGGTGTTCCATAACTTTGGAGAATAAAGTGGCTGTGGACAATGGCGTACACGTTTTTACAGTGAAAACGTGTCCTAATCCATCACGAGGCTTCACGAGTGCAACCATGCTTCACATCCCGGAGCTACGAGGAGCGGCGGTGTCTACATCCTGCAACACGCTACCGGCTAGGAGCTACAACGAGCGGCGGTGTCTACATTAGCAGAAAGCTAACCGAAATGTCTATGGAAGAAAATAAAAAATGCATACACGAAAATAAACTGTTTTGCATGTCTAAGAAAAGGTCACAGCTTTAAAGACTTTAGAAACAGAGCCAGCTGTGTCATATGCAGAAAGAATCACCCAACTCCACTGCATGAGGATCGTTTCTCAGCAGACTCAAGGCGAAGTGCAGTTGAGGAAAGTACATCCTCATTATCATGCTGCGTAAATGGAAAAGGTGGGAGCACAACTATGATCGTGCCAGTGTGGATTTCATCACCTAACGCTCCCAATAATGAAACGCTAGCATATGCCCTACTGGACACTCAAAGCAGTCACACATTTGTGGATCAAGAGGTGTGTGAAAAGCTTCAGGCAGCGATGGAACCTGTGAAGCTGAAGCTCTCCACCATGATGGGGAAAGATTCAGTTGTTAAGAGTCATAGAGTATGTGATCTCAAAATCAGAGGTCTCTCCTCAAACATTTCCATCAGCTTACCTCCAGCCTACACGAGAGACTTCATTCCTCTTGAACGCACACATATCCCCACTTGTCAAACAGCTCAAAAATGGAAACACCCCGTCAACATGGCCGAGGAGATACCCCCATTGATGGACTGTGGTGTGGGATTATTGATTGGCTATGACTGCTCCAGAGCGCTAATACCAAGAAAGGTCATCACTGGGGGTGACTACGAGCCCTACGCCATCAAAACCGACCTCGGTTGGAGCATTGTGGGAAGCGTGCCACAGAGGGTGCATGCTAAAGATGTGACTGGACTTTGCCATCGGGTATCTGTAAGAGAGCTACCACCTGTCACGCCTTCTTCTATCATCAAGGCTCTTGAGTCCGACTTTGCAGACACCAAATCAGGCGACAAAAGCATATCAAGAAGATATTTGCTTCCTGCAGATCTTAAAGGGAGGAATCCAGCAAAACGAGGCTATGGCCATTGTAAATAGTCGTCCACTCACTGTCGACACCATCAGTGATCCCACAAGTTTGGAGCCGCTCACGCCGAATCATTTGATTACAATGAAATCTTCGGTTCCACTTCCTCCGCCAGGATAGTTTATCAAGGAAGACCTGTATGCTAGAAAACGTTGGAGAAGGGTCCAATATCTGTCCGAGCAATTTTGGCACAGATGGAGGAAGGAATACCTGTCAATTATTACTCTGCGTCAGCGATGGCATGCGCCAAGGCGTAACGTGGATGTTGGTGACATTGTGATCATCAAGGACGAGGACGTCCCTCGCAATGAATGGAAACTTGCCAAGGTTGTCGAAGCACCTGAAGACGATGATGGTCTGGTACGGAAAGTGAGAGAACGGAAGTTAGGAAAAAAGGGTGAACGTCTCAATCAGCCATCCATTGTTCAAAGACCCATTCAGAAGAGTAGCGAATAAGGGGAGAAAGGTCAGATATTGATTAAATGTATCCTTTCTAAGTTAAAGGTAGTCGTTATACTGTGGTTCATTTTCAAATGGGTATTCTTAAGTGTTGGGAGGTGAATTATGTTGATTAACTGTGTTGTTGAATTGTTTGTTGTGGAAAATGGTGCTTATGGTCACATGGTTCATTTTCAAATGTCAGAATGTCACGGGAAATAACAGACCAGAGCTTGGAAATTACCATTAATGAAGAGATTAAATGTATTTCACATCTCCATTTGTGTTATTGAAGGTAATTTGGTGGGAGTGTAGCTGCCCCTCGAAATACGGCAATGTGTTACTATGGCAACACCGGAAGTAGGAGTACAAAAGTCATTTGATTTCTAACTGTTATATTATTATGTTTATTCTATTATGTTCATTTTATTCTGTTAAATAGGTTAATGATAGCTAAATGCAGTTTAGTTTATGGTTCTGCTGTTAAAATTGAAATGTCTACAACAAATGGATGAAGAGGTCACTTCCTGGTTAGACGTGAACTGGAAATAGTAGAGAGAGCGGGAGAGAGAGACGAGAGAGGAGTCTACTACTGGCTAAACAGGCGTAAACTGTATTATTCTCAATATTGAGACATGTGTTCCGATGTACTAGTTAATAATCTGTGAAAATAATGTATCTGATTTTTTTTTTTTTCACTGCAGTTTTCACGGTGTTCCATAACTTTGGAGAATAAATTGGCTGTGGACATCAGTACGAGGAGTACATCGTTTTTGTAACCAGGGTAGATACAGTCACACTTTATACAATAATGCCAGAATGATGATTTAATTATTTTAATACGTTTTTTGATATCCCAGCAATATAAACTCATATTTATATTTAGTGTTTCACTGACAAATCCTTTCAGAAATATTGTCTTCTGCATCTTAGCGGTGGTCAGCGTTATCTCCTTTCTACAAACCTGTCGGCAATTTACTTCATCAGCACACAGTATATCAACCACAGTTTTCCAGACATTAATCTCTAGATCATTAGACTTGGTCCTTCACCTTTTGAGATTCTTAGTTAGTGTTCCGGCACTCACGCTAAGCATCTTCTCCCTGTGCGAAGTCTGTTTAACTGCCTGTTGCCGAACCCACCCCCGTCTCACTGAATATCCACCTGCGGCCGAACCCTCGCCCGTCTAACTGACTACCCGCCTGTTGCCAAACCCTCGCCTGTCTCACTGACTGCCTGTTGCCGAACCCTTGCCTCTCTCACTGACTACCCGGCTGTTGCCAAACCCGCCTTCTCACTTACTACCCGCCTGTTGACGAACCCTCGCCTGTCTCACTAACTATCTGCCTGTTTCTGAAACCCTCAGCTGTCTCACTGACTACCCGCCTATTTCTGAAACCCTCACCTGTCTCACTGACTACCCGCCTGTTGCCGAACCCTCGCCTGTCTCAGTGACTATCCGCCTGTTGTCAAACCCCCTCCTGTCGAATTACCCGCCTGTTGCCTGCCCCGTCTATTGTGTATCTGACCAGGAGGAGTCTGCCCAGGTACGTGGACTGTGGAGACGTAAAAGGAGCACCATGTTCGGGACCCCTATTGGGGGTGACCCTGGACTTTTACCAACCACTGGTGGTGCAGACTTACGCACACCCATTCATGTACATTAGCAGGAAGCTAATGTACATTGAGCTGTTGCCATGGAAACCAAGATAGTGTATAATGGAGTAGGAATGTCAAGCGATCAAGTGGTGAACCACAGGTTTGGATGTCATAGAATAATGACAGTTAAGACCAGGACACCATCCTATCCTATCCCATCATTTTATCCATAGTTTTGCTATCTCTGTCAGTCACCGGTCAGAGGCAGCCCATGGGAACGCGGATACCCTCGCATGGATGGATGCTGTAGGGCATTGGTCCTCAACCGGGGGTATGCGTACCCCTAGTGGTATGTGAGCAGATTGCAGGGGTCCGTGGAAAGATAGATGAGAATTAAATTTCATTTCCGAAGAATGTGCACTCGCCGCAACACATTCTTCCCCCTCCTAGAAGCTAACAATTGTTACACTGCAAAAACCGGGGTTCAGAGAAAGGGATCTGGCAGGGAGGGGGATGAAAACAGAATGAGACAAAAGCATATTTTGCAGTTTAGTGATTAATGCATTCCTCAACACTGGGTTGTGGTTGACCTGAGATAGGTTTTAATGAGTCTTAAAGCTGAGAAGCTTGTATCTGCAGAAGCAACAGTCACTGGAAGAGTTAATAGAAGTTTCATCAGTAAGGCGGTTCTGTTTGAAGTCCCACAACTAACTCAAAACATGATTCTGAACCTCTAGGAGATATTCCATCAGGAACTCGTTCTTGAAGGATGTTTTCTTTAATCCAGCATTAGCTGCCAATTAAAAGCCTTTTATTCGCTCTGTCAGGAATATTTTACTTTTGCAGAAATTGAAGAGGGCAGTGGGAGTGGCGTCATTTACATAGCTGTTCAATAACTGGATCCCCCTCTCCTGGTTATAAATAGAAAAGCCAGATAGTGTTGACCACTCCCACTGTGCGACTTCACACTCACTCACAGGTTTGAGTATCTTGCCTGCAATATAAGCCTATATAATTTATTTTTGCTGCATTCTAGACACATTCAAAGAAGGAAAAACTCGAAATTAATTCAACTGAAACCCATGGCTACTGGTCCAGGCCTAAGAGAATGGGTGTAAATGAAGCTAAATCGTTTCAATACAACCTTAACCCACCCAAACACTGTTCTATTTATGGTTCAAACAACAAATTGACAGGCTGATGGATTCAAAGGAGTGAAATGTATGTGCATGTATCAAGATAAACAGTAAATCATGTAATGGTTCATCATTTCCACACTCCTTTTATTGGTTTATTCAAGTTCTATTTAAAAAAGAGAAAGTTGTCAAAGAATTTGGATTTTTCTGAGCAGTTTTCACTTGGCCTTAATGTTTTAAATGGTTGAACTGGCCATTCAAGGCCCTGATACACTTCCAACTGAATTTTTATTTGCTTGGTTGCAAAGGCTGTGGAACATCTGCCGAATACTACACAGCAAATGCCAAAGTGTTAAAATCCCAGAGTATTCATGACCAGAGTAGATTTTATACACTTTGGTGTTGAAAAGGCACTAAGTACATTTTTTGGGGTGTACCAGAAACACTCTTGGGTGTTGTCTCTAAGTATAATGCTGGTGTAGAGTAATTTCAGTGTATATTTTAGGATGATGGACTCCCTGAGTGTCCAACGGTTAGGTTTCGATTCGTCATTGGGTCGCTGCGCCTTCTCATTGGTTGAATCTAGAGACATGTGACCGTTTGTCCTCTTCCACACTACGCGGCAAACTGTTTCGGCAGAGACGGTTGGTTGACTAGAGACGAGGATCGAATCAACGAAGCCATTTTTGAACTTCACGGCAATGTAACAGGTAAGAAAAGTACCAAGTGAATAATGCACAGGGTTTCTATGTTTCATAGTTAGTTGTGCGTGTGTACTTCGTATAGGTCAGAAATTGTATTCATAATGGGTCTTAAGAAGGTATTAAAGTCTTAAATTTAACTTGTTCAAACCTGCAGAAACCCTGAATGCAGAATATTAAGCATTTCTTCGTCTTTTAGATCTGATAACCAACTTATAAATGCTAACGATTTTAGCTAACGTCAAACCTAATGGCCAATGCTAATGAGGCACATGTCTTCAATTTAGCTAACGCCTGCGCGTAAATCGCCATTGCTCATGGGACCTATGAGACCGAAAAAAATGTATGGGAGTCAATGGAGAGAAAGTAATTATTTACTGATCCCAGTCTTTATATGCCCCGGATTACACATATGTTGTTTGTGGATTTAAATGATAATTTTTCATGCAAAGAAAACTATAATTTAGCGGGAAGGAGTTTGATACGGTTAGTTTTTGTGTGGGGCGCTTTGTGGACTACAACTCCCGCTGCTCTCGACGTGTATGATGTACGTCACCACCACTCGCAAACGGATCCCGTCGGAACATGGCTGTGTCTTTGGTGCACTTTACCACCTTCTTTCAAGGAGAGCACCAAAGCCTTGATCGAGGTGAAAGAAGGTGGTAAAGTGCACCAAAGAGACAGCCATGTTCCGACTGCGGGATCTGTGTGAGCGCGACCCCTCCCCCTCCCACTCTGTCCTTCCGAACGAGCCATGTGCAAAGACACCTCATTCCCCCCCCCGCCACCCTCTCACAACGCAACAAGCATGGAGGATACCGCTAAATAAAATCATACGGCGGAGTGAGACGAATTTATTTCAAAGAGGATAAACAACGGCTCGGTTAATTAATTAAAATATACGAAACAAGCGAAATTAAACCAAACATGTTCCCAAATGGAACAGAGGGGGAGGGGGGGGGGCGATCTCGCCATCTCGGTTGAACTCAGTGGTGACCGAGCGAAATGAACTGTTTGAACTGTAAGTTCAAACAGTATGAACTGTTTTCATTGTGCTTGGTATGAACTGTTTTCATTGTGCTTGGACCACTTTGGTGGTTTAAATGGTAATTTCAATCACTCGTATTACTGCAATACCTTACTGCGTCCGTATCTCTGCCTATGTACACAAATATATTGTATTTGTGTACAGCACTTTGGTCAACTACTGTTGTTTTAAATGTGCTATATAAATAAACTTGACTTGACTATGGCTCGCCTGGTCCTCTGCCAATGCTACCGCGATAACAGCTTTCCGGGTGGCGTCCATGTTTTCCTCCAACGACCGAGCGAAATAATAAAACGCTTGAAGTGTGGGCGTGGCGTCAGATCTGAGATCCGAGTCGGTTCGCAGAGAATACTCGAACGCAGCATAACCTACAGCTGTATATTATTGTTTTGCACGGGTGAATATTTGTTTAGATGAAAAACTGTTTCCCTTTTTTTTTTTTTACATGTTCATGCCATGTGCCAGCCAGAGTTCCTTAATGGCACAACCAATGTTCTAACTGGCAGCTATTTTTGTAACCTTCAAAGTGTTCCATTCTGTTAAAAAATAACGATACAAAATCAAATGTTGCAGTCATACTGACCTGTGTTTTGTGATGCTAAATCAAATACACAAATACTTGTTGTTGTTGTTGTAATAGTGGAAGGACGACAACAATGCTGTTCAAAGTGCAATACCACGGAAAGAAGAAGTACATTAAACTTAATGGAGACTCACATTCAGAATTTCTCAAAGAGGGTAAGTTACTTGAGTACCACATTTAACACTAGAACCGGTAACATAGGTAATATATACTTGCAGCGTTTTTTTTATTGTATGTAACTTTCTTGACAATATGATCGCTTCTTGAACTAAAGAACACACTGCAGTTGGGTGTATGGATGGTATGAGATGAACTGATCATAGGTGACGTGATTTCAGAGACAAACATTGATTATGAGTGGAAATGGCCTTTAACTACTCTGGATAGCTAACACAGAGTGGCCATTGTATAGGGAATTGAGAGGGCTTCATGGATTATGTAATATTCAGGTACACTACAATAATAAAAGAGCTTGAAAGCTCATTATTTACCTCTGTAAAATGCATTCCAGGCTTCATTAACTTTTTTCTGTATTCAAAGCTAAAGTGAAGTTCAGCATCTCCACTGAGACAGACATATATGTGCTGGATGACACTGGAACAGAGGTCGATGAAGAGGTCTTCACCGACATCCTGGAGGAAAAAACGGACATCCTGTGGACGATTGTTGATGTTCTTTCAGTCTCTGGTAAATGGTCATTTGATTGTATTGTCCATCGAAGGGTTACAGTTGCAACATGTGGCCGTTGTAATCGACTTTGCCTCCCAAAAAGGAGTTGTGCTTAAAAGGTGGCCATATCAACCATCAAAACTCATATCTATAACTGGAAAAGAAAACACTTTCCCTGTCTACCCAGTCATCTCCTCTAAATAGAACATGTGGATCAATTAATGAAATCACAAGTGAAAAATGTTTTTAAAAAATATTGTGTGCCCTCTTTTCAGACTCTCCTGTCCCATCCTCATGCAATGACACCTTGTCACTATCGTCACCCACATCAGAGAGTGATACTTCTCTGATGTCTTCAAAAAGATGGCCCATCGATAATTCCTTTCTAATGTCTCCAAAAAGACAGTGCACAGATGGCACCATCTTGAAGTCCACACAAAGTCAGCATATTGATGACAGTTCTTCACAGGCCAAAGAGGTGTTGTTTTCTGGAGAACATTTGTCTTTATGTTGTAAATGTTGTATGTTTTGGAATAACATTTTTTGCTATGCTGATCTACTTTTTTATTATTCCTGTTGTCAAGCTTGTCAAGAGAGTTCTGGAACAAAAGCCTGGAGGGGAGAAGATACTTAAAGAATATGCCATGAGAGGAGAATTTAAGGACCGGACACGCCGTGAACTTGTCAACATCATTGTTGCTGATATGGTGGAAAAATATGGGTAAGTAAAATATTTTACTGTGCATGATTTATTGAATGGTATTTTCATAGTATTTGACCATTGTAAATTGCCATACTGATTTTCTTATTTTTCCTGTCAATGCAACCTATCATTTTCCACACAGACGTGCTCCACCAAAGGACAAAAGAACACAGTATGCATGGGGGATTGTAACACTGTTTCCTTCTCTAAAAGACCCCTACTCCAAAAAAGGCTATGTGAGTACCGGTATATTAAGTGTGGTTAATGTTACTCAAATGTTCATGTTATAGTTATCAAGACTTTTGCAGTTTCTTAGGAGTAATGTAGGACGGCTTCTTTATTACCAACTTTGCTATGTGTACAAGCAGCAAGGGATCAATTAATATTCTTGATGGTAAATCTTAACAATTCTTTCTACCAGTATCCATATTGAATCATGCTGAATTTTTTTTCTTTTTTTCCAACTTTATTGTTTTTAGGAACATTTCTATGATGCAGATAGCAACGAGGGCTACATTGCATGGAAGCTTAAAAACACACAGCGGGACCTCAACAGTGGCAGCAGTAGCAGTGGATTTAGGAGAATGAGCTCTCACACCTCAAACAGCAGTGGACCACAGTTGGAGAGAGAAGTGTCTAAAGAGCTCCAGCTGGAGGGAGACCAATGTTGCGAGGCCATTTCTCTACTGAAACACAGCACGGACAAAGAACAGATATTCATGAAAATGAAAGCAACCTTCAACCACAGACAACAGCTGATCCACGATCCTGAGCAATGCAGCACAGTTCTTACACTGTTCCCAAGGTTCCTTGACACGAAAGGCCTGGTAAATTCACGTTAATTATGTTTAAAATGTATTTTGTCAAAAACAGCATCACAAAGCTGAGGATATTTCCCGCCCACTGCTACCACCATCAAATAAACCTACACATAATTTCTCCCCTTTAGGTCTTGCAGGACTTTGACCTGTTGTTTAGTGCTGAGACTTCTTCAAAACTTCTTGAGAAATGGGGAACACTCCTGAAGGTAAAAGTAATAGAGCAAGCCAAAAACCTCAACAAGACACCCCTTCTTGACGACCTCATTCAGTCTGCAGAGGAGAACCCTGATGAGGATGATGAAGTGCCAGGTAAGTGATATAAAATAACCTGTTTGTATTTGGCCACCTTTTTAGATGCTGACTATTTATTGACAAGAACTTTTTGAACCTTTTATGTTGTGTCATGTGCTTTCATCAGGTGTATTTCATGCTCAAAGTATGCTCTCCCTTCCTCTTCAGGTTGGGATAGTGACATGGCTTCACTTCTCCTCCTGGTGTACCTCCTTCCACCACCTCCAAGTGGAAAGAAGGGAGCGGTTAAACTCAGTATCCGGGAAGCTGTTGATCGTGTGGTCAAATTTCACAAGGTAATTGTATCCTGAGAATTTTTTTTTAAAGGTCCCATGGCATGCCGCCAGGTGTGGCGTGATTAGCCGCTACAAGCCGTTTTGGAAATCTGGCCCTTATGACATCACAGGTGGGCGTGTCCACCTAATATGTGTGACAGATAGATGAGCAACGTTTGGTACAGTCCACTGAGTAGGCTGGTAGACTGATCTATCCAGCACACATCTTGGTGGACACGCCCACCTGTGATGTCATAAGGGGAAGATTTCCAAAACGGCTTGTACCAGCTAATCACGCCACACCTGGTGGCATGCCATGGGACCTTTAAACTATCTAATATGCAGTAGTGTAACCAAACAAAACAGACATGTTTTGGCTAATTATTGTACCTTTCACTTGATGCAAGGGAATTTTCTCACAGGTAGAGAGAAATGCGGTAGCATGACTGTTCAACATGCATACTGGATAGAACAATCCTCAGTTAGGAAATATCTGAAATTAAATGTCTTCAAAACCTCCAGCACTTAGACAAGTGATGTCCCACAAATACCAGAATGAATTGCAAGTGATGATATGTAAACACAACAGTTAGCGACTTCTCATAGGATAGAGTTCAGTTGAAGTTCCTTTTTTAATTCTAAAGAATGAATGGTGTGGAGGTAATTATTTTTGCAATGCACCAGTTTCTTTTCAGTGCATCTCCATGTCGAGGCCTTGTGAAAATAAAATCAGTAAAAAGGTTGTACTTTTTGTCATCTTACAGTCAAGTCGCAGCCTTCAGGAACACTCTGGTCCAGACCAGCGGAGGCAGCCCTACATCCTGGCAGTTGGGACGGCAAGAAACAGCATCCATCAGTACTACATTGCGATGGATAATGGGCTCCTTCCCTGCAATGCCAGGTCTTCCCTCTCAGCCTTTGATGAACTTTTCAAGGCACATTATGTGTTTGGTGTCTCCTATGACCAGGGCCCCGTTTCCCGAAAGCGTCGTTAGCCTAAGTGGATCGTGAAGTGCGTCGAAAGGGCATCGTAGAGTTTTCACCGCGTTTCCCGAAAGCATCGTGGGGAACGAACGTCTTGAAAACGCTCGTAGCTAACGAGTACTCCAGGGGTGCTCGTAGGTACTCGTAGGACGCTAAGAGCATCGTCAGCTATAGCCTCAGTGGCGACACCATCGGACATTCCGTCTATTGGATGCGTTTTATTAAAACGCATTGCGCCTTTATGTTCTTAGTTTGGTAATTAATAAAGATTATTAATTAATTTATTAATAAAGATGTTAAAATGGCCAAAATAAAACGGGACAGTCCAGAAAATGTTTGCGCAGGCAGGGCACTCAAAATGTGTGAGAGAAAGTGGGGGGATTTGTGCAGACTGACATAGGCTACTCATAAAACGTAGCATAAAATAATGTAAAAAATAAATTAAATTAAACAAATTAAAAAAATATAATAATAACGAAATAAAATAAATTAAAAAAAATAAGAAAATAAAGAAATAAAAAAAATTATAAAAAACAAGCAAAGGAGCAGGCAAAAGGCTGGGATATGGTGGGGATTGGTCACGTTGACGGGAATGTTTAGTGACATGAGGGAGGGTGGAGGGGGTTAAAAAAAAGTCTCAATCACTATTCGACGCGCATGAAAACCAGCCGCGTAGTTATGAGGGAGGCGGAGGCCGTCCTCACACCGATCTTCCTCATCATCGTCATCGTCATCGTCCTCAACGTCCTCCGGTTCAAGCAATGCCACCCCACCCTTAGCTGCAATGTTGTGCAACATAGCCGTCACACTCACACATATCACGGCGCATGACTTGGCCGGAGAAAACTGGAGCCCTCCGCCTGACTTGTGAAGGCATCTAAAGCGTAACTTCCACCTCCCGATCGTGCGCTCAACGATGCACCGGGCCAGACGGTGGGCTTCGTTGTATTCCTCATCATGGACCTCTCCCGGGTTATTCACAGGTGTGAAGAGGAATTATTTAAGGGGGGAAAATGCCGTGAAACGCACAGTGCATTCAGGATAAGGACTGATATATGTCGGTTTAAGCCTAATCAATTGTGTTTTAATGTCTTTAGCATTCATATAATTGCAGTCTATTTTTTTCGTAGGCTACTCTGCTGTTGTCCTTGATGGGGATATATTTTAACCCTTTTTAACACAATTTTCCTGCGACATTCCTGCGTCTCCCCCTCCTAAGGAGCCCATTTCAGCACCGTGTCAGTAGACAGTTACAATCCTACGACGTCGTGAGTGCAGCGAATGCGCGTTCACGTTAAGAGGAGTTTCGGGAAACGCTCCAAAGAAATTGACGATGGATCGCAAGATCCATCGTGAGAATGATCGTACGAGCGTGGATCCATCGTTATCGGGAAACGGGGCCCAGGCCTTAAACAGCATGTTTACATTTGTGCAGACCACCATATACAACATTGACATCGGACTCTCTCACGAAACTCCCAGAGTCAAGGACCTCAGGGCAAAGCTCCTCAACTGAACTTATGATGTTTGGATGCTTTGTGTGCAAATCCGCTTTTCACAGCATTCAGCTGTTGGTCCGCCATCTCAAAGTTTCCCATGCCTTTTTTCCTGGTAAGCAGTTTCAATTGGTGTGTGACCAGAATGGATGCCGTCACAGATTTTGTAGTTTTTCAGGCTTCAGAAAACATCTTCAGTGCAAGCATAATGCTGAAATTCTAGATCCAGCTATTAATGAACCAGTTACTCCTTCAGTTGTTGTACATGATCAGCGAACAGTATCAACTTTAATTTCAGAGCAACCAGTGAATTCTCAAAGTTGTATTGAGAACAGGCAACATACCCAAGAAATGTGTGCATCCCTTATTGCAAAACTCCAAAGCAGTGGTGTGGCTACTAATGTTGTAAAGACTGTTGTTGCAAATATGGAGGAGCTTGTAGAGGAATTGCATTCAACTGTTAAAGAAGATGTGATAAAATTACTACCCGATGAGGGCATGAGAGCAAAATTTGATGAATACTTTGACAGTCTTGAAAATCCATTTAGCAAACTAAACACTGAGGCAAAATTGAAAAAATATTTCAGTGAGAAATGTCGTCTTGTAGAACCTGTTGAGGTCGCTCTAGGAGTGAGGTATGACACCAGAAGGAATCGAGACACTGGCACATACGAACAAGTTCCTGTTACAGACAAATTTGTGTACATTCCTCTATTGGAAACACTGAAATTCATATTCCACAACAAGGATATTTGTGATTATATTTTGCAGCCTTGTGAGAAAACAGGCGTTTATAAAGATTTCTGTGATGGGAACTATTTTAAAGATCACCCCCTTTTCTCTGAAAAACCAAACTCTCTCCAAATACAGATATTCTACGACGATTTTGAAATGGCAAACCCACTTGGATCCAAGCATGGTATCCATAAGATTGGAAGTATATACTTTGTTTTACGAAATCTGTCTCCAAAGATAAACTCAGCTCTAATGAATATTCATCTTCTGGCACTTTTTCACACTGCTGATATAAAGAAGTATGGATTTGATGCCATCTTGGAGCCTCTTGTACATGATCTGAAAGTCCTTGAGTGCACAGGAGTGGAACTCCCTTTCTCTGATGAACCAGTTTGCGGCACAATTGCTCAAGTAACTGGGGACAATTTGGGATTGCACACACTTCTTGGGTATGTTGAATCATTCAATGCCAACTATTTTTGCCATTATTGTCTGATAGACAAACAGACCGCGCAGACAGTTTTTAGTGATGATGATCCAAGAATAACGTTCCGCAATAAAGCCCTCCATGCTCAGCATTGCAATGACCTCATGGCAGATCCTACACTGGCTTCAACATTTGGAGTGAAGCGAACGTGTTTACTCAATGATCTACAGTACTTTCATGTTTCTGACAACTATGCTGTAGACATTATGCATGACATATTGGAAGGAGTGGGGCAATTTGAGCTAAAGTTGCTCTTTGGTTACCTCACAGACAACATCATGTCCAAGACAGATGTTTGTAACCGGATATATTCATACAATTATGGCTTTGTTGAGCGAAAAAAACCGACCAACCAGAATCAACTTGGAGCAGACTGGAAACGGCATTGGTCTTAATGCCATTCAGACATTTTGCTTGATCCGGAATATGCCCTTGATATTTGGAGATGTTGTACAAGAAGGAAATGCACACTGGAGACTCTTGCTGCTTCTGTTGCAAATTATGAACATCGTATTTTCTCCAGTCGTTACTGATGGCATGACTGTATGTCTGAAGCATCTCATTGTTGAACATCATCAACTTTTCAAACAGCTTTATCCACATCGCAAACTGATTCCTAAACATCATTTCATGACTCATTATCCCAGGTCCATTCGAAAAATAGGGCCAATTCTTCATGTTTGGACAATGCGATATGAAGCCAAGCATAGGTTTTTCAAGAACACAATCAAAAATTTCAAAAATATAACAAAGTCGTTGGCTAAAAAGCATCAGATGTCTATAGCATTTCATTGGGAATCAACACCTTTCAAAAGTATTGACTGTGGGCCAGTGAAAACCGTTAAGCTCAATGCCATAGAAAATGGTGAGATAATTGCTGAAGAACTACAGGTTGACTTGGACTGTGAAGTTGATGTGACATCTTGGATCACTTGTTTTGGGACAGAATATCGCCCAGGCCTTCTGGTTTGCTCAAACATAGAGGATTTGCCAGTGTTTAGCCTGATAAGAGAAATTTTTTTACTTAATGGAGACTATTTTCTTCTAGCAGAGGACTTTGAAACACTTTGTTTTGCAGAACATTTTCATTCTTTTAATGTGAGACAGGGAAATGACAAAAATATTTCAGTTCTAAAAGTTGATGAGTTGTGCTTGTTTAAGCCATTTGATTTGCAAACAACTTATGGGTTGGACAGAGATGACAAGTATGTGGTGCCTGTGCATGTGTTGCTGTAAGCAACTTGTTGATTGGTTGCCAGGCACACCTTTATTTTCTTTATTTTCTAAACTTTCAAGTTCAAGTTGTTAGTTACATCATCTAAATGTTAAACTAATTTTCATTCTTTTCATGTGAGAGAGGGATATGACAAAAATGTTTCACTGTTAAAAGTTGACGAGTTGTGCTTGTTCAAGTTGTTCAAGTTGTTGGTTACATAAATGTACAACTAAATATGGTTCTTGATCGAAAAAAATTAAAGTAAATGTATGCACTGTAAAAACAACAACAGCATCAATAAAAATGTTTTCAAGAATCTAATGTGTAGACTATTCATTCATGAAGTGTTGACAATTCACCTCAAAGGTGTTGGTTGTACACCAGTCAGAGTACATTCTCACTCTAGAAGTATTAAATAATCAGCTCTGCGAAGTGCTACAAAGCACTGACTTGGAGTACATATTCTTTCTCTCTGGTGTTCTAGGTTTACACTGCAGGTGTAAGGAAGCACTGAATGAGTGCCCAAAAGTACCACTAATAGAGTACATTTGCACTCTCAAAGTGTTCAAATGTAACTCTAAATTTGGAGTACATATTTTGCACTTCTAACAGTGTTCAGTGAACACTGAACTCTTGGACCTATATGTACCCCGAAGTGAGTGTTACATGTACACCCATAGAGTACAATGTACACTGGGATTTTTGCTGTGTACAGAAAATGCCAACTTTTCATCGGATTGCTCCGGACTCGCCATTTCTGCTGTTTCATCGAATCAGTTTGGTGTGTGCATGTGTGTGTGTGTGTGGCGCGCGTGTCCTGGCTTGTGTGTAAAAACACTGCCTCCGATTGGCTATCACTCTGCCTTAGCCAATCATAATCGCTTATCTCGTTGTTAACCCACCCGGGGGGTATTCCATCCACGTCGCTAACGAAAGCGGCGCTTAGTTGATTAAGCCCGGTTAGAACTAAAGCCAACTTCCACTTGAGGCAAAAGCCGTTCACTCAACCCAGTTCAGCCGCGCCTTGCTCATGTTATTTCCAGCCAAGCTTACTTTATCGTGGATTACGCGGGCTCACGAGATATGTAACCAGCCCAGAACCATGAATGTCGAATCACGGATCAAATATCCGAAAAGGAACGAGCGGGATCTTTTCCAGCGGCGAACCGAAGCTGCTTGTGGAGGTCTATGAGGAGTACAAGCATATAATAACTCAAAAAGGGAACACCGGAACCATTCATAAAAACAGGGAGGCCGCCTGACAATAAAATCGCCGATCTTTTGTATGATTAAGTAGTATTAAGCGTAACATATTTTAATGTAATATTGACTCTAGTTTAGAAATCAGGGTGATAGTCTTGAGGTAACGTGTCAGACTTCCAATTCAATGACGTACCCAGGATACGAAGTCGGGTCGCCCGTACTGTAGGGCAGATGCCAGACCTCACCCAACTGCTGGTGCCCAATTTAGATAGAATACAAAAATTAGGCTAAAAATGTGTTTAGAAAATATCCACAATCACAATTGATAGCAATTCTTTTCATTATTTTATTTGCATCATTTAATCTTAGACCCTTATGCCCCGTTTACACCATCCCGCTAATGGCCGATGGACCACCGATGTGGAAGTCGGGGTGATTCGGGTGACATCGGGCTAAAAATGTATGATCGGGTCAATTTATCGGGGTAGCATTTACACATACCCGATGTTATAATGATAACATAACGATTTATGCCAGGGAAGACACCCGAAGTGCGTTTGGCGTCATTTGACGTCATTTGGCGTCATTTCGGGAGAAGGCCAAGGGGAGACTGGTTTAGACTGATATTTATTTATATATTTATTTATATTACAATAGCGATTTTATAATAATAGAACGCCGGTTCTAAATGGGCGAAGTACCCCTTTAATTATAAAAGTAGGACATCCATCCATCACCCCCTATTTATACCCAAGTGACAGATTGAGGGTCTTCCACAATCTGGTCACAATCGTTATTTGTCGTTAGACTATTGGTATAATTCGGCCTGCAATCTCTCTGTATGTTTCGGGTTACATTGGCTTACATCGGGTCTAATTCGGGTAAAGAAATAAATAGCGTGACTCTATCGGGTGTAATTTGTGTGCATTAGTGTAATAAACGTGCTATTCCGTATGTCTTCCCTAGAGAAGTCGGGTGTCTCTCAGGGGTCTTTCGTGTGTTGAGGTTGCCGATATAAAGACGATAAAATACGATAAAGCACGGAAGATTAACAAATATAGCCGATGTACCCCAGGAAAATTCCCGAACGACTTGCGATGTCTTCATTATACTCCCGTTCTATTCCCGATTATAGCCGATTAGACCATAGCAACACCTGGTAACCGATTCTACCCCGATAGACCCAAAATTAACAAACATTTTCGTTCTTTGCCGATGTTGCCCGATCATTGAGCATTTCTTCCCGTTGTCTAACGATGTTCCCGGGAAGAGTAACGGTGTTTCCCGATGCCCACTATCGGGTAGGTGTAAACAGGGCATTACTGAAAATATAAGCTGTTTGTACTTCATATATATTATGTACATTTATGACAAAATCACGAGGACTAGGCTTGGCGGAACCTTCTGATGGTACACTATTTTCTGACAGATGGGTCTTCTCTGAAACACCCCTCAAGTAAGCCTGAGAGTTTGGTCTGATAAATTGCCATGGTTACTTAGCGTAGATTCCCTTAAGTCACGTTCATGTAACGCAACTCTAGCTTAAAGTAGCGAGGCTAAGCAAAATAAGCCCGGCTTTGGCTTTAGCTTGGTTGATGGAATACCCCCCCGGTCTCCTCACTAGCAGTTTGTGTTTGGAGCCAGGGGTGCGTTCGGATTACGCAGTTTATTCAATCAATTCATAGTAACGCACCGCATTTAACATACAGTAACGGTAACAGCGTTGTAACGACAGAAACAGTAATTAGTTAGATTACCCCGTTACTGAGAAAATAACAGCGTTACCTAATGCCGTTCTTACTGCTTACTACGTTCTTATTACAAACACTGCATCCTTAGCCTGCTACACCCATAAAAGGTTGATTAAAGTAAAACAGTGATGTAGAAATGAATGATAGTAGAAATGATTGCAAACATTTTGTTAAAATAGGCACTTTGAAGCAGTGAGTCTGGCAGACTTGAGTTTCCCCAGGTCTTGGTCTAAATTCTCAATCTTCAAGGCATTGTGAGAAAGTGAAACCCCTTCTCACTGTCTCTCACATTCCTGCAAACTGATTGTTGGAATTGTACTTCTGCCACAGTAGGGGGCAGTATGTCAGTCCATCTAGCCGTGGCCAGGAATTGTTCCCCCATGTAAGTGGTATGGCCTATTTGGCCCTGATTGCTCAACCTGGGACTAATTCCTTTGCTTATTTAAGGGGTGTCTCATGTTTTGTTGGGGGTGAGTGAGGGTGGGTGCTGGCTTGATGGGAGGCCAGTAATAAAAACGCTATGCTAAAGTCTTGCTTTGCTATGCTAAACGGAATTGCTACCCCTCGTTTTTGGTCCACACTCTCCAGTCCAGTGAGTCCGTATCCCAAATACTCGGGGGGGACCACGTTGGTCCCTCACATTTGGTTGCTGTAGTGGGTTGAGCGACGCCATCTGAGAAACGGGAGAAACGAGGGGGAAGATGAGGAAGAGGTGGACAGCGAGGACGAGGCCGAATCTGGCGCAGAATGGAACAGAGGCGTTCAAGCGGGAGCAGCACTGGAGGAGTGTCCGGATGCAGCTGAACCAGCTCCTGATCCGGCACCTCCACGGCTGTTATGGGTGGAGACTTTGTAGAGGCTGGACAGCAGAATACAGTGGCAGACGTTTTGTCTCGCCACCCTAAGGTAAGGTAACTTTTTTTGTACCCAAGGGTAAATTTGGTTGCAGATAAAAAGAGTGGCAAATTACACACAGACAACATTGACAACATTGACATAAGACAATGACATAATAGTAACAACAAGTTCCCCAGGCGTAGAGATATAGATAAAAAGTACACAATAGTACTATCAAAATACCGTTGATAAAATACAGAATAAAAACCACCATATCAAATACAAAAAAGCTGGGTCAATAAATGAATAAATAAATAGATTAGGTAGGCTGTGCTGCGCATAATTTAAAAAGATTAGTGTGTAGACTACAAATAGCCTAAAGTATTGTTCAGGGTCTTAATAGCTGAAGGAACCAAAACTACCTCTGTACCTTTTGGTTTTACCTGTAGGCATTTTAAACCTACGGCCTGATGGAGAAGCTGGAATTCACCATTTATTGGGTGGGATCCATCTTCTAGGATGGACCCAACAAGCCTCTGTAGCTGCCTAGTGTGAAGGATTTCTAGGTTCAGCTGTGGCTCTCCAATTAACCTACTAGCTATTTTTTAGGGGTAGTTTGCTGAACCAGGACCCCAGGCTAAAGGAAATTACAGATTCATTGAAGCATCTGTAAAACATTGTGAGCATCTTTCTGTCAATTGTTGCCTCAGACAATGTAGGCGCTGGTTCGCCTTTTTATACACAGCCTCACAGTTTGCCTCAAAGCTTGGTTTGCTGTCGATGATTGTCCCAAGGTATTTGTAGTTGTGTACACACTCAGCTATTTGACCATTTATACTAGTTGATTCTTGTTGATTCTCCCCTGGGGAGTTTCCTAAAGTCTACATACATATTTTTTGTTTTGTTGAAATGTTCATCTGGAGATTGGAGCCTGTCTGCCTCAATTTCTACTCTCTTCAGAATGCCAGCCAAATATACAGAGCTGACTATGGTCCTCTGCATTTTCGAGGAATACACCAGTAAGTTGTGCTTTGTTACAAAATGTAATAAACTGATAAATAAAGTTGTTCTAAATCTTGTGCCTAATTTTGTCAAGATAGAAAAAGATAGAAAAAAAACACGTATATTGTTACAAAACAAGCCATCCATAGGAGCAAAGGAATATTTATTTTCATAATAACACAAAGCATTGATAAATCTCTGCAAGACTAAACCCACTGAATCAATTGTTCAGTCGCTACAGGTATCTCTCCTATCGTTCATTTGCGAGTTGGTGCTGGGACGCAGAATCCGGGTTATTCCAGCTTGTGTGGTCTTGCGCATCCGCTCAGAGGTTTCTAATGAGGAAGGCCACTATACGTTGGTTTTAAACAGCCCCCCTTTTGAACCTTCAAGGCTACCGATGACCGCCTCCTTGTCAGGCTTCTCATACTGTGATGTACGGTCATCTGTGACAGGGATCTCAAACAGTGCCTCGGTGTATGGCGTAAGGTTGGGAAAGACAAAATAAGTTCAATCATGTCAGCAACATAAAAACTTGTAGAAAGTTGGGAGTTGCTGCAGACATAAGAAAATATTATACTGGAAAACCATTAACCATACAGTTCAGCATATTACAACAATGTCCTCGGGTAAATAACTGTGTAGTCTTTTTTTACATTTAACCTGTATATTGGTGAAAGAGGATCCTCATGTATATGGACATCTCAAACATGGTTCAGGATCAAGGTCCACTTTGCAATTCTCTCTTGCCCGGAGGTTGAGCATGTGGTTGTTGATGCTCTTCATTCACTTCTTGAGATCCTCAGTCTTTCTGCATACTGATTGCTAACAGTTTCTTTGAAATTCCTACAATGAGAGCAAAATACTTTCCACTTAGTTAAAGGTCCCATGGCAGGAAAATTTCACTCTGAGGTTTTCTAACATTAATATGAGTTCCCCTAGCCTGCCTATGGTCCCCCAGAAGCTAGAAATTGCGTTAGGGGTAAAACAAGCACTAGGTTTCCTGCTCTGCCTTTGAAAAAACAAAGCTCAGACGCGCCGAGTTCTACTTTTACAGAACCCATAATAGTGACCTGTTATGTACTAGTGTGCAAGATGGAAGGTGCACTGAGCTCAATCGGCTCAATGAAGGGCAAGGGTGAGATATTAGAGAGATATGCAATAGATACAATTAAGAATACATCTTATACATCATTATACATCAATACATCATTTATGCTGAACACAGTACAGTCCCTAGAATATAATCACCTGTTGTGTGTGTAGGGTTCAAAGGGTCATGTAACTGGACTGAATCTGTTTCATTGGAAGAAAAGGTTTCAGAGAGAGATCAGCATTCGATTTTATATTTGTACTTCTTTGTTTGCCAAGCCCAGAATAAATAAGGCAGAACCCATAATTATCACCTGGTGTGTGCAGGACGGTTGTGGGGGCACGGAACTGGGGTGAATCTGTTTCAAGGAAAGACAATGGTATATTAAAACACAAGGATATAGAAATGTAAGGGGGATGGCATTGAAAGGGAAGTTTCGCTTTGTACAAGTACCAGGCATTGTTTTGTGGCATGTCTTTCGCGTTATCAACTATCACTTCTATCATAGCTCTATTAGTTCTATTGGTTTTGTTGCAATAATATTTGGCCCTTACCGTTTGCTTGGTTGGCCGAATGGTTAGGCCCGCAGTTTGGGCAGAGGAAACTTGTTTTGATTCTGTCAAATCATTATCAAGTAAATGGCTCATTAGTGATTTGAAAAAAGTACACCTTCTTACATATATATGAGCAATATAAGACATGCCTCTATACAATATCAGTCATACACTGTTACGTCTGGGGTTTATGCATGCTGTATGTTTGTAGGCATGTCTTGTTTGGTTCTGTTTTGTGGTGTTTTTGTCTCCCTCCTGTCACTTTTCGCAGATCTACCCCTGAGTTCATCATTCGCCTCACCTGTTCCTGATCAGCAATCAAGCTTCCCCTCACCTGATATATAGTCCCCTTTGTGTTCAGTTGAGGGCGGCTGTTTTGGGGAGCAAGTGAGGACAGGAGGATACCCTGGGTTCTACATCTTGCATCAAGTAGGTTTACCTGTTGTTACAACCCTAGATTAGAGTGTGCACCATCTGCTGTATTTTTGCCATCTGCTGTCAAGGGGGCGGGGGTTATTATTTCCTTTTGTTTACTTTGGAGCTACTGTTAGTCCTCCTTGACCCCTGGGTTGCTTGTTTTTTTGGTGCAAATAAACATGATTGTTTGATACCTCGTTACGCGGTTTTGTGACACTGCACCCTCACCCTACGTCTGTTGCCTTATGTTGCGCCCTTCTAATGAGTCACCACCAGGGGCGTAACATACACAAAGAACACTTTATACTTAATCTTTTTAGTGCCCCATCAAATGTAGGGGCTTTTGATGCAACCTTGTTACCGTCCAATTCTATCTCTTCCCCTTTACCTTCCTTTTCATCTTCATTGTAGCAATGGCTGTACTAAACTCAACCTAGGTGACTTTAACTGGGCTCCCCTAGACAAAGTGCGGTGATTTTGGAAGACTGGTTTATTGTAAAGTTTTGCAATTAATGATCCATGGCCTGGTGTTCCATATTGCCATAGAAGAGCTCTATTAATTATATGTGGAGATTGCTGTTCCATTTAATGTAGGCTACGCTGTCTAGGCTTCGCCTTATGGGCTTGACCCGTGAACGCTCTCGTGTGCAATGATAATTTCAGCTAGGCACCTCCCACATTCACCACGGCAATGTGTATATAAAGCGGCTCAACACAGCGGTCATTCTCTCTTCTTTCAGCAATTGCTTCAACCAGTCTCGAACCATCTACGATGAAGAAATGCAGCGGCGGCGTGACGGAGCCCACAGAGGGACGGCCTCTCTGCTCCTCCTGCCTGGCGGCGCTTCCAGCAACAGGCCTTGTGTGGCCCCTGCGCCCCCGTGGAGCCATGCTGTTCGCTTTGCCGGTGCCAAGGTGGAGGAAAACAACTGAAGCGAGGGGGGATGGACCCCGACCCCAAGGGGGATCCCCCTAGACCCCGACATTTCCCCCTTTTCTCTCTACAGTCGGTTGGGCTGTAAGGAGAATTCAAAGTTGCTTGTGGAACGTTCCTCCATCGCTGACCTCCATAGCCACCCTGCAGCTGCCCTGCAGTGTTATTCACCGCTTGCAGACAAGCCATTCCATCAAACACTATGTGAAGGTGGGAGGGGCCAGACAGCTTTTTATCAGCTGTCTGCTCGTCCACTCCTTGAGCGCTATGCGGGTTGGCTAAAGTGACGCTTTTCTCAACCTCAGTGTATTTTTCACGCTTTCAGATAAGCAACTCCATCACACACGGGGCCCTATTTTAACGGTCTCAAACGCAAGTGAAAAGCGCCAAACGCAAGTAGCTTTGTGGGTGTTTCTATGGCGATGTTGCTATTGTACCGGCGGATAAATGACTCTTTCGCAAACGAAAAAGGGTTGCGCTGAAGTGGCCTAATTACCTGTAGGTGTGGTTTGGACGTAACGTGCAATGAACCAATCAGAGCGTAATCTCACATTCCCTTTAAAAGCGAGGCACACTTGTTCCATGGCGGATTTCTATTATTATGGCATTTGCCAGGTGCACACCAGGAACGGTTCACAGCCGAGGAGACTGATGTGCTCGTCAGAGCCTTAAAAGGCAGAGCGCTTACTTTGTATGGGGATGGGAGAAACCCACCCAAAATAGCGTCAGTTAAACAGGCCTGGGCAGAAATCGCCACAGTTGCATCAGAGGTCTACAACGATGTCCGAAGGGGAGGTAAGGCCAAGCTTGCTGGCAACAATCGAACACGCCGAATGACTGGAGGTGGATCTGCCAGTAACCAGGACCTCACGCATCCCCTGGTTTGCCCATTCACCTGCCTGCCACCCTGATCTCCCCTAATTAACCCAACCATCTTCACCTGTGATCAGGGCTGTAGTGGTCAAATTAGAGGTGGGTAAACTATGAATTTTTTGATCAGACCGACCTCGACACAACGCAAAGTGTTGCGACTCTGTAAGGCTAGCCTGGCTATATTCCATTATGTTATCAATTAAAGTCATATTAAATCAATCAATGACAGTCAATGAATGTGTTTGTAGTTTATTCAAGTTATTCAAATTTCAACAGTAAAGAAAAGTATGTGTAGATTAAGAACTATCTATCTATGTCATGTGTGTATGTGTGTGTATTAGTATGCATGCTTTTCACAGTAGTACCCAGAGGGCCTCCTTGTCCTCCACGTCAGGTCCTGCCTTGTAGGGGCGTGTTCTGGAGTTCATGGCTCCCCTGTGCTTCACCAGCCAGGACTTCACATACGTGTTGGATTGAACTTTGTGGTGGCTGAGTGGTGGGCCATTCAGTTGACTAAACATCAAGGACGACACTGTGACCAAGTGCAGACTGCATCTCAGGGGGCACACTATGATGTTCATTAAGCTGAACCCCTCTCACACTCAGCAGTGCTAACTGGAATGAGATGGTCGATATTCAGGAGTGGTGCAAGGTTTTCTGGAATGATGCTCGAGTTATCCTTAAAATCCTATAGCCTTCAAGAATTTTTCTGTCATCAAGTCTGAACCTTTGGGCAAGTTGTTTCAACTTGGATTCCCCATACTGCTCCTCTAGGGAACAGGCCAGTTTGCTGGGAAAATAACTTTAAAGAAAATAAATAATAAAATACAAATATTTATAATATATAAAATACAAATATTTATAAATATTTTTATTTTTATTGGTTTAACCGCCAACCGCCCGAATTTAATTAAAATATTTTTTTGTCGCGTCATCCGCCCGATCCACGGTTCAGCCGCGGAGTCCACGGCTGCAACCGCCAACCTCGCATCTCCAAATTGAGGCTTTAACATAGCGACCAAGCTATAGCGAAGTTGATACGCCGAAACCGGAGTTTAATATGGATAGTAAAACTCTGACTGACTTTCACTCATTTTGACGTGGGCAGTACACGGATAGCATGACTACGCATTGGCCAATATGAATGCTCGTAGTCACTTAATAGTTCGTCATGTAAAATTGATTTATAAATCACAAAAACAACTCATGTGAATTGATCATCTTCAGTCTTACTTTGTACTTGAGGCCTTTTTCGGGCATCTGTTGGAGTGGGAGCACTCGAAGGTCTCTTCAAAAATCGCCTGATATCCATGGCTTATTAATGACAGGTAGGCAGGCATGATAATCCACAACGCGTAGGGCCATGTGTTTACATACTTCCTGTTTACATATTTTCCTGGATCCTGATTGGTGTCGCTGCCGCAGCCGCAAGGCACTGATTGGAGGGTCACAGACCATAATAGCATAGGCCTACAGCGCAGATGAAAATGATTCAGATTACAGCGTTTATTTGTTCAACAATATGAAACCTTGTCTTAGGTGTTTTAAAATGATGCTGAATTTATTTCCGATTATTCCAACGGCAGAATACAAGGCACAGGGAACTTTGAGCTATTTAGAGGTGCGTAAACGCTATTTCCTAAATTCCAGAGGTGCGTAAAGGGCGTTTACGTGCATTTACCCTCCACTACAGCCCTGCCTGTGATCCTCTATATAAATCCTCTCTCTCCACTCAGTCTCTGCCAGATCGTCTCTCGTACTCACAGAGCTTTCCCGCAACTCCTGAACTGTTTCTACAACGCTGATCCTGCCTGTTTCCGACCCCTCGCCTGTCTGACCACCCACCTGTTGTCGAGTCCCTGCCGGCCTGTCTGCTTCCCTGTTTCCTGCTCCTCGCCTGCCTGTCTGCCCTCCCGTTGCCGACCCCTCGTCTGTCTGACCACCCGCATTTTGTCGAGTGCCTGCCGGCCTGTCTGCTTCCCTGTTTCCTGCCCCTCGTCTGCCCTCCCGTTGCCGACCCCTCTCCCGGTCGGAGAACGCGCTGCAGCAGGTGATGGCCGCCACCAGGGCCGCCACAGCTCAGGGACAGCAAGACCGGGCACAAGTCTGCCTGGAATTGGCGAACGTCCAGGCCGGCGCCACCGCCCCACCTCCGGCCCCAGAGGCGACCGAAACTCCCGCCCCTCCACCCTGTGAGCCAAATGTGGGAGCCCCTGAAAGTCACGATGGCGACCCTACCACCTGCAAAACCTTCCTGTGCAATTGCTCCATAATCTTCTCCCTTCAGCCGCTCACCTTCGCCTCCGAAGAAGCCCGGGTGGCTTACACATAGACCATCTCTCAGGACAGGGGCGTCTTTGGGGCACCACTGAATGGCAGAGAGGGACCCCCGTCTGTTGCCCCTTCCGCTCCTTTGCCGAAGAGTTTAGGAGAATCTTCGGAACCGGTCCTCTGGGAGCTGAGGCCGGATGAGAATTGTTGGCCCTGTCCCAGGGAAGTCGTTCTGTCTCGGACTACGCTATCAAGTTCCGCGCCAGGGTCCACAATGTGTGATTGGAACCTGGCCGCCCTCCGTGATGTCTTCCTACAAGGGCTGGCTGGGTACATCAAAGATGAGCTCGTTGCCCACGACCCGTCATCCTCATTGGAAGCCCTGATCGAGCTCGCTACCCGCCTCGACCTCCGAATCCAGGCTCGCAGGAGGGAGAGACGTTCTGAGGTCCCACCACGCAGCCCTTCTCGCCCTTGGTCCCCAGTAATCCCCGCCTTCCTTCCGCTGACCCCAACCGCTCCCTTGAGGAGGAGGGATCCGGAGCCCATGTAGGTGGGTCGCACCCATCTTTCCCCGGAGGAGAAGGAGAGAAGACGGAGGCAGAACCTCTGTTTGTTCTGCGGTCAGCCAGGACACTGATCGATGCCCGGTAAAAGCCAGAGCTCACCAGTAACCAGAGGCATACTTGTTCTGCCCTGAATATGTTTTATATGTTAAAAGACACTTAAATTGACTGTTGAAACGTTTTATTGTTGCAAAGGTATTGTTGAGCCTTTATTTTGAAAGCAACCTAGTTACAGGAAGCAGGAAGTAACAGTGTAACAGTGAGAAGATATGATGGCATTTTTGTATGATCTCATGGCTGTTAATCCTTGAGTAATCCTTTGTGTGTATCCCTCAGAAAGCAATGACTGTAAGTGTTAAACATTCTTTACATGTTGAACAATTTATATTGATGATTATATTGACGAGTTTACTGATATGTTTTCCAAGTTTGTAAGAAAGTAGCAGCGTAATGTGTTTGAGCCTGTAAGACAAATGTACCATCATATACTTACCTGTTATTTCATAGCAGTCCATCAAAGCATTTTTTGTATCTTTCTTTTCTAGTTTCACTCCGATTCAATGCCGTCATCCTGACTTACCTGCTGTTTAAGAGGTCAATAAAGGAGCAAACACGCTCACTTCCTGGCTCTTGAAAAGGAGTTTGGCTGACTGTTTATCTATGTCAACACTTTAGAAGAAAAACAGAGAATAGTACAATACTGGTGAGCTCCGTCGCAGACTCTGCCCCTCCCATAAGACCCACTCTTTCCGGTGAGCTCCTGTTGCCTTCCGGTTCCCATCCCATTACCGCCCTCGTCGACTAAGGGCCCGACAAGAGCATCATGGATCGGTCCCTTGCCCTTCGGCTGGGACTGCACCCTGAGAGACTACCGTCGCCGATCTCTGCCAGAGCCCTGGATGGACACGTGTTGGGGAGGGTAACTTCCCGAACCAATCCTGTGCACATGCTCCTACCGGGGGGTCACAGGGAGACCATCCGGTTCATCCTTCTGCCTACCCCCAGCCAACCTGTCATCCTGGGTCACTCCTGGCTTCGTAGGCACAACCCCAATATTGACTGCTCAACCTGTTCCATCCGGGAGTGGGGAGTGACCTGTCTGCATTCTTGCCTTAAGACGCAATCACCGTTGCCTTCCCTCCTCGCTGCTGCTCCATTCTCAGACATCTCCGGGGTCCCTGCAGTCTACCATGAACTGAGGGACGTCTTCAATAAGGCTAAGGCCACCTCCCTGCCTCCTCACCGTCCCTATGATTGAGCCATTGATCTCCTTCCGGGCACTTCACCCCCCAAGGGACGTTTGCACTCCCTCTCCGCCCCTGAGCGACAAGCCATGGAGGAGTACATCCGGTCCTCCTTAGCAGAGTGGATCATCCAACCCTCTTCGTCACCCGCTGGTGCCCTTTGTGGGCAAGAAGGACAAGTCCCTACGGCCCTGCATCGATTACCGAGGACTGAACGACATCACAGTAAAGAACCGTTACCCCCATCCACTACTCTCCTCTGCCTTCGAGATGCTCCGTTTCTTGGGGTTCGCCAACTTCTACCGGCGCTTCATCAGAGGCTTCAGCTCCATCGCGTCGGCCCTCACCTCGCCCAAGGTCCCCTTCCGTTGGTCTAACGAGGCACAAAACTCCTTCGAGACCCTCAAGACCCGCTTCACCACCGCCCCCATCCTTCAGATCCCCGAGCCCGACCGGCAGTTCATTGTTGAGGTGGACGCATCCGGTGTGGGAGTAGGGGCGATCCACTCCCAGTGTTCTTCCACCGACCAGATACTCCATCCCTGCGCCTTTTTCTCTCGCCGTCTAACCTCCTCTGAGAGAAACTATGATATCTGCAACAGGGAGCTTCTGGCAGTCAAGCTTTCCCTGGAGGAGTGGAGGCTCTGGCTAGAAGGAACCAAGGTTCCATTTTTGGTCTGGACTGATTCCGGAACCTAGAGTATATCCGGTCCGCCAAGAGGTTGAACTCCAGACAGGCCCGCTGGTCACTGTTCTTCGACCGGTTCAACTTCACCTTGTCCTATCGACCCGGTTCTCGTAACCTAAAACCTGATGCTCTCTTCCGACAGTTCCCCGAGTGTCCCGATGAGACGGTCAAGCCTTCCACCATCAGCCAAGCATCATGCCTCGTCGCTTCCGTCACCTGGGAGATAGAGGAGAGAGTATGAACCACCACTGTGGACCAGCCAGCTCTAAGTTGCTGTCCCCCTGACCGCCCGTTTTTCCCGTCACACTCCGTTCTGACGTGCTCCAGTGGGGCCATGCTTTCCAGCTCACCTGCCATCCCGGCATCCAGCGGACCCAGGACTTCCTGCGACGGAGCTTCTGGTGGCTGTCACTGGAGGAGGATGTCCGGGGCTTCTTCAACGCCTGTCCTGTTTGTAACCAGAATAAGACCTCTCACCGCCCACCTGTCTTCCGGCTTCCACCCGCTGTCCAATGGACAGACCGAGAAGGTCAATCAAGATCTAGAGACCACCCTCCGATGCCTGGTGAACCGCAATCCAGCATCCTGGTCCGACCAACTGGTATGGGTAGAGTATGCGCATAGCACCCTTACCTGCTCATCCACCGGCCTCTCTCCCCTTCAGTGCGCCTACGGGTATCTACCACCCCTATCCTGCCCCTTGGCTCAAGCACTGATCCATCGTTGTTGACGCACCTGGATCCTGGCACGCACTGCTCTCTCCAAGTCTGCAGATCGCCACACTGATGCTGCCAACAAACACCGCACGCCGACCCCTGCCTATGAACTGTGATGGAAAATCTACATGTTACGTTCAGGGTCGTCTAAAATGTAAATCTTAGTGTTTCGTGTGATGTAATCTGGTTTCACATTCCGTTCTTGGAATCTTGCTATTCTGCAGGGTCTTCTAAAATGTAATTCTTAGTGTTTTATGTGATGTAATCTGGTTTCACATTCAGTTCTTGGAATCTTGCTATTCTGCAGGGTCTTCTAAAATGTAATTCTTAGTGTTTCATGTGATGTAATCTGGTTTCACATTCCGTTTCCGTGTTGTATGTAGTTTGGTTTGGGCCTGTTTTACTTGACCCCCTGGGGAGCGTAGAGAAGCAAAGGGTGATAAGGAACAGCCTCAACCACCTTCTTAACGTCATAAGAAACTTCAATCAATAGATTAACATCTGGTTAACAAAGGCTTTTGGTTTATTGGGGGCCAACTGCCCTCAAGGATCCGATCTAAGTGTATAAAAGCTCCTAACTTTAGCTACTCAGGGGACTTCTCCCGAGCGTACCTTTAGAGTATGAAGTAACACGCAAAAAGAAGCTCCCATCTGAGGCCTCAGATTATTGTAATGTATGCCTGTTATGTTTTTTGTTGATGCATGTTGTGATGTATCTTTGTTCGTACTTTTATTACAAATATATATGACCAGCAATTGCCTGCAAGTATTGTGTGCTTTTTGCATCTAAATATCTCATCTGCTTAGACGCAATATCTGATAGAGAAATTGCCACGACAGAACTTGGCCAGAAGGTCTGGCTCTCCACCCGTGACCTGCTCCTTAAAGTGGAGAGTCGCAAGCTGGCCCCCAAGTTCATAGGACCATTTCCCATAACCAGCATCATAAACCCAGAGGTGGTACGCCTTCAGCTTCCTCGTTCCATGAGGATCCAACCAACCTTCCATATATCCAGGGTCAAACCAGTCCAGGAAAGCCCTCTGGCTCCTCCCGTTCCGCCCCCTCAGCTGGTCGATAGAGGCCCGGTGTTTACTGTCCGGCGTCTCCTCCACTCCCGCCGCCGTGGACGTGGGGTCCAGTATCTGGTGGATTGGGTGGGGTACGGTCAACCCCCCCCGTTACAGACGCCAGCAGAGGATATCGCTGTGTCCACCCTAGGGGTGTAACGATACATGTATTCAAATTTAACCGAATCGGTACGGACGTCACGGTTCGGTGCATGGATTTACATGGAGAATACACGGTATAAAATTAAATAAAACTGTAATTAATTAATGTAATGCCAAACTAATGTTAGATCCACGATCTTCAGGGACAACTGAGACGCCTGAAACGGTGCCGAAAAGTTCGAACTACACACGCAGTCCGTTGATTGGTCGACAGAATTGCACTTCCGTGAGACAGGGGGATAATAAATAAACACATTAATCGCGAGGTATTTCTGGACAACGCCGAAAGCTTCGGTTATTGAAGAAAATGTCGTACAAAAGTTTGCCGTCCTTCTTAGACGTCCTACATGGTTCATCTTTTCTCATTGTGCACGTTCTTCTTTTTTTTTTGGGCTGCTATGAGGTCCCAATGACCTCATTGCATACCCCCCCAACCCCCCCTACCATCCACTCCACCAATCTGCACCGAACCAACCCGCACCCTCACGTGGAAAAGCGCCATAAGGGGAGGGGTGCACGATTATTGCCAAAATGATTATCACGATTATTTTGATCAATATTGATATCACGATTATTGACCACGATTATTCATTGAAAAAAAATTATTTCGAATTTCTACCACCCCCTAGTGGTAGGAGCCACACACTGTGCTCAGCGGCAAATTGCCGCCAGGCCACGCCCCCCCCCTCCCCCTTTTCACGCTTCGTGCCGGACTCACGCAGTCGCAGACAGGTGTATAGGGAGCGCTTGGTTTGCTTTGCAGCGGAGGTAGAGCGTATACTGCATGGGCGGGGCTCGTTTCTTTTTTCGTTCTTTTTTTTGCGGATGCATTATTTAAAAAAAATATCGCGAGAACACTACGTGTCATCGTGGGATGCCAATATCGTCATTGCGATAAAAATTCAATATATTGTGCAGCCCTACATAAGGGTAGCCTGGCTCCGCCCGCCTAAGTACTTCCGCTCAATTTCAATTTCCCTTCAGTACTAGGTCTGGACCTGCTGTATGTAATTTGGTTTTCTGGGGACGCCACAGCGGCGCCCAATCAGCGAACAGAGGGCGTGTCTGAGAACAATGACGATAAAGTCGTGCGCCAGTTTGAGTTGTTGTTGTAGGTCGGTAGTTGATTTACAATGTGCAATTTTTCCCTGATAAATTAAATTCGACGAACAAAACCTGCAGCAGGTCGTTGACGGACATTTTCGTGCAGACGCGCAAGGTGTTTGGTTTGTGTACAACCTGCGCGTGATTCCCGGCGCATGACATACGTCACAACCAAACGTTAGAGATTGGTTATGGCAGATCCAGAGTGGCACTGGGCAGATCCAATCATTTTAAACTTCAACAGACACCCGCCTTCAAGTGAGTTAACGTTTGTCAATTGATTAGGTCCAGACTCTCTGTACAAATGAAATGAAATGAAGTGAAGTACGAGAGTCTGGTAGAACCAGGCTAACATAAGGGTACTGTCGGCGGTGGAAAGGCAAGCCGTAACTGAGCTGCGCGGAACCGCACCGAACCGACCCGCACCCTCCGGTGGAAATGCGCAAATTCTGTGTACTTTGCAGTTTCATAAATAAGACATGCTGAATTTTCAGTTTTATAACTGATTGTCTTATTTTGTTTACAAGTTACGGATGGAGTCAGCTTCTCAGGAAGAAGACCCTGGCCTCGGGACTAGTGCGCACGGGGCCAACTGAGGAGGGAGCAGAGCATCCACCAAGGTGTAGAGGATCCAGACCCACTACATGCCGTGGCAGCATCACCAGACCGAAGGACCACCCGTTCCTGCAGCTTAAGCAAACATGACATGCTGGAGCAGGAGCTGTCCGGGATGCGGCAAAGTACAAACGCCCATCCTAACCGGGTGGCGATGTTGCTGCGGCCTCTCAGGTGCATCGTCTCAAGTTTGGAGAGGATTGCTGCAGCCATGGAGTGTGGGACTCCAAACGCACCACCTCCTCCTGTTGGCCCCCTCCCTCCCCCCATGTCCTTCCACCCGCTCCACTATCCACCAGGAGCGTATTGCCAATCCCGGACCCCCACGTGTCCAATCCCTCCATGGCGTGCCTGGTAGGAGGGAAAATAATTATTGTTTAGGCTAAATCTTCTGTTTAAATCTTTACAACTTTTCATTTATCATTTGTATTATTATATTTTTGTTAAGAACGGTCTGTTGATTTTTGGTTTTTCACAAAATGTAAATAAAAAATGTCTCAAAGACATACTTTCCGATGTTTCGGGCTCACTCTCACTGAATCACAAGTTTATGAATGCATGGTAATAATTTTGCAATGAAGTCAAACAATAGACTGGAGATGTCAATAGTTTGTTTACCTCACTATATACGATGCAGCTCTTCTGTCAGATGAGCTCTCCTCACCGGTGCTGTTGCTGGGGCATTTGGGTTTCATGGCATCGGCACATGCAGTTCAACATCAAGTCTCCTAAGTCCTCTGATCTATCCTCATTTATGTCATCCACACATCCATGATTCATGGCAATGTTGTGTAAAACACAACATGCCACATAGAATGCTGCGACTTTTTGAGGACCGTACTGTAAAGTACCACCTCACCAATCCAAACACCTGAAGTACATTTTTTGAATTCTGAATGCTTGTTCAATCAGTGGCGGCACCTGAAATAAATCTCAGGTGGGGCTTAAGGTTTAGGATTAAGGTGACCCATTCAATAGGTGCATTAAGCAAGACAGTATACATTTTTTTTTGATGATTAACTAATACTTAGATCCTTCTTGTGTCCACTAGATGGCAACTCCATCAACAAAAATATTGTGCTCAACAATTAATTATTCACATGAATATGATGATGTAAAATAGCTAAACAGGAGAAAATATGTCCAAACAACATAAAGACAGGGGCAGCATATTAAAGGACAATTCCGGTGTAAAATGGATTTAGGATATGTTTGGTATGATAACGAGTTGGAACGTTCGTTTTGACGAAGACCGAGATTGTGACATCCGTCAGCAACATGCAAGCTCTGTGTTCGCCAATCTACTTATCGAGGCTTAAAAACAAGATGGCGTCGACGGGTGAACTACTGATGGTACTATGTGTATAAAATGTCCTTCATAATAAACTATCTGTCCACTTCCAAAGTTATTAATGCCTCCTTGTTAATGCTAAGACCCTTATTGTACTAGCAAAAAGTGTCGGGCTACTTCTAGCCTTTTAGGTGGTTTAAAATAGTGATTTCGTTTTTACCATAAAAAATGCCCCCATCGTTCCAATTTTATAGCGTTTTGGTAGAATCTGCTAACAGCAGATGCTCCCAAACGAACATTCCAACTCGTTATCATACTAAACATATCCCAGATCCATTTTACACCGGATTTGTCCTTTAAGTCAAATATTTATTGACTTACCTGGAAATTATCGGCTTACAAAAGCAAAATAAGTTATCACATTGGTACATAGAAATACCGGCCCAGTGCTGTCGGCCGTCAAGGTGGAAGAGGAGGCAGGGGAACAATGTGTTGGCTTTCTCACAGCCTGCTAGACAATTTTTTGAAAATCCTCGGCTCGCTTTATAGAAGCCTGTTCAATTTGGTGAATTTAATGCCAATTTGATCGCCGACTAAAAGGAACTACTTACAAAGACACAACGCACTGTACAGTCGCGATCTGGAAGGTAGTACGTGACTTGATCGAAGATACCCCCTCTCTCTCTTTGCTCAGTTACGTATGACGTAAGCCCGTTGGTGCGAGCTCTCCCCGAACCCATTGTTTTTCGAGAAAAATGATTTTACATGAGAGTCAATGTGAAACTCCTGGGGCAATTTTCATGTGATTGAGATCGCCCCAGAGAGGAGGGACCATTCGAAACACAACTTGAATCTGACGAATCTGATTGGACAATGACAGATCCTGTCTAGAACACTGATGACTACTGTTGCTGTGTTAGAAAAAAAATCCCTCTTTCTCTCCATTGTTTGTAGCCTCGTGAGACCATCCTTGGCCCCGTTTCCCGATAACGATGGATCCATGCTCGTACGATTTTTCTCACGATGGATCTTGCGAGCCAAAATTCCTTTTGAGCGTTTCCCGCAACTCCTCTTAGCATGAACGCGTGTGCACTGCACTAGCGACGTTCGTAGGATTTTAACTGTCCACTGACACGGTGCTGAAATGGGTTCAGTAGGAGAAGGACTTGCAGGATTGTCGCAGGAAGATGGGGTTAAAAAGGGTTAAATATCTCCCCATCAAGGCCAACAGCAGAATAGCCTACGAAAAGAATAGACTGCAATAATATAAATGCTAAAGATATTAAAACACAATTGATTAGGCCTAGGCCGACATATGCTATATCAGTCCAAATCCTGAACGCACTGCGCGTACATTTTTTCACGGAATTTCCCCCTCTGAAATAATTACAAAAATCAAAAATAGGTTGTATATTGTCGTATATTCTATTTGAGGAATATTAATTCAGCGCGGACAACTGTGTCTTGACATTACAGGCACTTTATTAAACTAACATGAAGACGCACGAACCCAGCATCATGTGACCACACACACATAATCCTATTGGTTGACTGTAACGTAACCCGCGTAATACATTAACCCTTAATGTACTGCATTCAGATACACCACATCTCCCTTTTTTACGAACATGTGAAACACATTTTTTCAAAGTCCATCAAAACCTGTGAAAGAAAACAGGGTTAAACAAATCCTGGTAAACTGATACTCTTTCTAAACATAACATTTTCCAACTTATTTTCTAAAGTAAATATCTCCCCTGTAAAACTGGTACATTGGAAAAACATTTTCTGCTCAGCATGAACATATGACAAACTCTTTTTTTTCACATTGAACATTTTTTTTTCTTTTCTCATCCACTTATAAGTTCAGTCTAGTGGGCTGTATGATTGCTCTCCCAGACCTGGTTCTGGGAGTGGAAACCCCAGGAGAGGGAACAGGAGACCCCAAAGCAGGTGGAGTGTCACCCTGCTCTAGGACCGGCAGTGGCTCCTGTTGCTGCTGTCCAGCCTCGTCTCGTGACGGAGACTGGAGTGGTATAAGATGCAGGCGGTTGCGTCTTACCACCCCATGTGGCGCATCCACAAGGTAAGATCTGGTGTTTTTGTGTCAGTCACCCACACCTCCTGACCTGGAGACAGGCTGCTGAGTGGCTTTGCACGATGTCGCCTGTTGAAGTTTGCAGCATCTGACGTCCTCTTCTCCCCTTCTTTCTGGAACAGAGTGTTGCGGTCGGGCAGTGTAGGTTGCAGCTCAGAGGAATGTGTCGGCACTGTGGTGCGGAGACGTCGACCCATGAGCAACTGGGCCGGGCTGTATCCATTCTGAAGAGGTGTGGCTCTGTATGCAAGCAGAGCCATGTACGGATCAGTTGCCTTTTTCAGCAGACCCTTTATGGTCTGTACTGCTCGCTCAGCCTCGCCATTGCTTTGTGGGAATTTGGGGCTACTGGTAAGGTGTTTGAACCCATATGCAGAGGCGAAGGAAGCGAATGCCTGGCCGGAGAATTGAGGGCCGTTGTCAGACATGAGCACCTCCGGGATGCCGTGTCTGGCAAACATCGATTTCAGATGGTTAATCACATCATTGCATTTTGTGTGTGTCAGCAGGGCAAGTTCGACGTACCTGGAGAGGTAATCAACGACGAGCAGGTAAGTTTTTCCCCCCAGTTCAAAGAGATCGGCCCCCAGCTTTTGCCATGGGCGCTCGGGGCAGTCTGACGGCATGAGTGGCTCACTGTGATTGCGGCGCTCTTGCAGACACGTTCTGCATTTGAGCACCATCTCTGTGATTTGATGTCCCAGCCCAGGCCACCACACAGTCTGACGGGCACGTGCTTTGCACTTCACGACCCCTTGATGGCCCTCGTGCAGTCTGTCCAGCACATCGTTCCGCATTGCTGCTGGAATGACCAGACGTGTGTCTTTCAGCAACAGTCCATCTTGTACTGTGAGTGTAGCCTGCTCGGGCCAGAAGTGTTTCAGGAGTGGTTCCTGCTGTGCGTGATCTGGCCATCCGTCTGCACACATTTTCATGACACGAGAGCATACACTGTCAGCTTCCAGCTGTGCTTTGAGTGTGTCCATGAACGTGGGACTGACAGGTAAGTTGTTGACAATGCAGTCCACGTAAATGTTCGTGCTCTCCATCAGTTCAGTGTCATTTGCGGTCATTTTTTTCTGTACAGGTGAACGTGACAATGTGTCAGCAGTCCAGAGTGACTTTCCAGGAACGTGCACGATGTCATAGGAGTAGCGCATGAGCCGCATTCGAAAGCGCTGTATCCTTGGTGGCAACAGGTCGAGTGCTTGTGCGCCTAGTAAGGAGAGGAGCGGCTTATGGTCAGTCTCTAGGCAGAAGTGCTTTCCTAACAAAAAGTCCCGGAAGCGCTCACATGCCCAGGTTAGACCCAGGGCCTCCTTTTCTACTTGCGCGTAGCGTTGCTCAGTGGGTGAGAGTGAGCGGGATGCGTAAGCTACCGGCCTCCATTCGCTGTCCCATTTCTGGAGGAGCACGCCCCCCAGTCCATAAGATGAAGCGTCTGCCGATACTTTGGTGTCCCTGCTCGTGTCATACATGGCCAGGACCGGTGGAGAGATTAGTGCTTCCTTCAGCACCCTGAAAGCCGCCACCTGGTCGACACCCCACAGCCAGCAGTTCTTCTTTGAGAGAAGGTCCCGGAGAGCTTTGTCTTTCTCTGATAGCTGGGGTATGAATTTTCCCACCTGGTTTACCATCCCCAGGAAACTCCTCAACTCACTCACGTTTGTAGGCTCTTTCATGTCCCTGATGGCCTCTGTCTTTTCTGGATCGGGGCTGATGCCTGACGTGGTGATGACATGCCCGAGGAACACCACCTCACTCCTGGAGAGCTCGCACTTGTCTGCATTCAAAGTCACCCCTGCTTGTTCAAGCTTTTTCAACAAGGCATGGAGACGAGCGTCGTGCTGTTCTTGGTCTTTTCCCCACACCAGCAGGTCATCGATGTGGCAGACCACCCCGTCGAGTCCATCTATCACCTCCGCCATGACACGCTGGAAGTGCTCGGGCGCAGAGTTGATCCCAAACGGAAGACGCTGGAAGTGATACCGTCCGAAGGGTGTTATAAATGTTGTGTATTTGGCTGACTCCTCAGCTAAAGGAATCTGCCAGAATCCCATGTTCGCGTCTAGTTTACTGAAGATTCTGGCTCCAGCTAGCATTCCTAGACTCTGGTCGACTGATGGCAGGACATACTTCTCTCGACACACATACTGGTTCAAGCCCGTGAAGTCCACACACAGGCGTAGTTGCTGGCTGTTCTTCTTTGGGACGACGACGATGCCGGCGCACCACTCCGTAGGCTCCTCGACGCGCCTGATGACCCCCATCTCTTCCATCCGCTGGAGCTCCTCCTTCACCTTTCCTATCAGAGGCAGGGGAATTCTCCGTGGAGTCTTTAAAGAGAATGGCACGGCCTCTGGCTTGAGCTGGATGTGGTATGGACGCCTGATGTCGCCTAGGCCCTTGCAGAGTTTTGGGTAGGTTGCCTTTAAAGAGTCCATGGTGACGCTGTCAACTCGAATGAGTAGACCCAGGGCAGTAATGGCCGGTAGCCCGAGCAAAGGTGTGCTCAGGTTTTTGACCACATAGACCTTCTCCTCTGTCTGCTTGGCTTTGTAAGTCAGCTGCATTTTTGCATAGCCAGCTACCTCCAGCTGAATCTTTCCTGGACCCAGCAAGGGTTTCTCTGGCTTGTGGAGGACAGGCATTTGTGCCCCCGGGAACAAGTCTTTCAGGTCACTGTCCGAAATGGCGGTTACATCTGCGCCGGTGTCAAGTTTGAATTTCAGCACTTTCCCTTTTATCTGCACATCAGCCACCCACATGTTGTTTTCACATGACACAGAGCCCAAGAAGAAACTTTTCCCCTCTTCTTCCTCAATGTACGCTACCACAGACTTGCTTCTGCAGACACGCTGGTAATGGCCTTTTTTTCCGCAGCCCCGACAGGTTGCATCGTTGGCGGGACACTTGGCGGGAAACTCGTGAGAAGGCCCCCCACACTTGTAGCACTGGGCGCTGTGCTGCATGCCTTTGTCTCTGCCTTGCGTGTGTTGGCGGGAATGTGCGCCGCTGCTTTTCCAGTTGGTATATTGCTGTCCCTTTTTTATCAGTCTGTCTATGGAGCTCCCCTCCATCTGCATCACACTGCTAGCGTCACCCCTAAGTGTGCTCTGTTGCTTTTTGACTTCTTCAGACTGTCTTGCCATATCAATGGCTTTTTGCAAAGTCAGTTTTTCCTCCATCTGCAAGCGTTCAGAAAGTCTGGTGTTTGCAAGCCCCACTACGATCCGATCTCGTATGAGTTCATCATGCAAGTCCCCATATTGACAGTGTTCTGCTAAAGCATGCAGGGCAGTGACGAATGCCTCGACAGTCTCATTTGGTTCTTGTTTTCGCATATTGAAGCATGCACGTTCAAACACAATATTCTTCTTCACAACAAAGAAATCCCGGAATCCGTCTTTTACTTTGTCATACATTTTCATGTCAGCATCACTCAGTTTTAATCCTCTCAATACATCGTCGGCTTCATCCCCCATACAATATATCAGAGTGTTAACCTGAGTTTCCTCGGAGTTCGTAGTGAAGTTGCTCGCTTGCCGAAACCTCTCGAACCTCCGGATCCATTTTGTCCAATCGAGCGGTTTGTTGAAATCAAAGGGCTCCGGTGGCTGGATGTTGAATGTAGCAGTTGGTGCACTAGCCGCCATGCTCGCTTGTTGCACGTTAACGTTTCCCTCACGTTGTTCGCTCTTAACATCCACCAATGTCTCTCCCTCTGTCTCTGTCGCCGTGGACCGTTGTGTCCTGTGCTTTTTCTTTCGGGTCATAGACACAGCACTTCTGACACCATGTCGTATATTCTATTTGAGGAATATTAATTCAGCGCGGACAACTGTGTCTTGACATTACAGGCACTTTATTAAACTAACATGAAGATGCACGAACCCAGCATCATGTGACCACACACACATAATCCTATTGGTTGACTGTAACGTAACCCGCGTAATACATTAACCCTTAATGTACTGCATTCAGATACACCACATATATCACCGTCTTATCTCAAGTTTCCTGTGTAAAACCGAGGGGGTCAAATCCCCTGTTCGTCACGGCTTTCTTGGTTCACTGGAGAAGGCGTGGCAGCGCACGGAGTCTAGACCTCTTTAGAATAACTTGCATCATTTTTATGAATGAAGCCAACCGCTGGTCTCAGCATGATTCATTCATGCCTTCTGTGATTGATCACTATGAGGATATTTTAACCACGATGGTTGAATTAAAATCAGAGGGAGACGGCAGCTCGAAAAGCGAACTCCCACACATGGAATCAATTAATTTATTATATTCCTTGTGATAGGGTTGCCTTGTGACGTGGCGTTTGATCGGTACATTTCGGCTGCGCATGTATTATATTGCCATATATTGCTTTTTTGCTAAATTGCTTTCCATTCATTAATTGGTCATGTGAAATTACACACCTATAACACACCTTCCGGAAAAAGGGTAGGGCTTCTGCAATATGGCGACAAGGCGCGTAAGAGGAGAGCATTGTTCAAGGCTGAAGAACTGAACGTTCTGCTTGAGGAGATAGAGGCACACAACGGCCTCTTTGTCACGCCACGTCCTGTCACATGGTCCAACACCTGGGCCTCACCTCCTCTACAGACCTGTTCGCGATTTACGATCACCGTCCCCTACTTAAGCCGGGGATCTCTAGTCTGCCGGCGCCAGTTCGTCGTTTACCGCTACGCAGTTAGTATTGTACCTACCAGCATTACCTCTTGTCTAGCCCGTTTCCTCTGTCCTCCAGTAACCCTTTGCCCTCCGTTTGTAGTTCTCCGTCCGTTACCCTGATCTCCTGTTGCCGAGCTCCTGCCTGCCTGACTACCCGCCTACCGCCGAGCCCCTGTCTACCTGACCGCCTGCCCGTTGCCGAATCCCCACCTGCCTGACCACCCGCCTACCGCGTATGCGCTCCGGAGCCTGTCTCTATTGTGGGCTGTCAGGCCATCTCCGGTCTGGATGTCCCTCCCTCTCGGGAAAAGAACGGGCTTGCCAGTAACCCGAGGGATCCTGGCGAGCCGCTCCTGGAGGCGGTCCTCCTGTGGAAGGATCTAACCCTCCCGCTCTCTATTCTCCTGGACTCCGGAGCGGATGAGAGTTTTATTGATCGGGAGTTGGTTCGTCGATGGGGGATCGACACCGTTCCTCTTGACCTTCCTATCGAGACCCAGGCGCTTGACGGGAGGACGCTCACACGGGTGGAGCGCCGTACCGTCCCAGTTAATCTGCTCGTTTCGGGAAATCACCACGAGTCAATCTCTCTTCTGGTGATTACCAGTCCCTTCTCCCCTGTAGTTCTGGGTTATCCCTGGTTCAAGATGCACAACCCCCAGGTCGATTGGAGAACGGATCGAGTCACGTCGTGGAGTACACACTGCCTTTCCCAGTGCTTGGAAAGGCAGTGTGTTCCCCCCGGTCCCTTTCCCCCGCTGGGATTATCCGTCCATCCTCCTCTCCTGTTGGGGTGGGTTTCTTCTTCGTTGGCAAGAAGGATGGCTCCCTACGTCCCTGTATCGACTACCGTGGCCTGACTGACATTACGGTGAAGAACAGGTACCCCTTGCCCCTCATCAGTTCCGCCTTCGTCCCCCTCCACGGAGCCTCCGTCTTCTCTAAGTTAGATCTGCGCAACGCGTACCACTTGGTCCGTATCCGGGAGGGAGACGAGAGGAAGACCGCGTTCAACACCCCACTAGGCCACTATGAGTACCTAGTCATGCCCTTCGGTCTCACCAACGCTGTCTTCCAGTCTCTGGTGAATGACGTCCTTCGGGACATGTTGAATCACACCGTCTTCGTCTACATTGACGATATACTAATTTTTTCGAAGTGCGTGGAGGAGCACAGAGTTCACGCCAGACAGGTTCTGCAGAGGCTGCTGGAAAACAGATTATATGTCAAGGCGGAGAAGTGCGAGTTTCACGCCTTGACCGTCTCCTTTTTGGGTTACATCATTAGCCAGGGCCAGGTAGAGATGGACCCCTCCAAGGTCTCTGCGGTGGCCGAGTGGCCCTCTCCCTCAACCCGCAAGAGACTACAGCAGTTCCTCGGGTTCGCTAATTTGTACCGTCGTTTTATTCGTGGCTACAGTCAGGTTGCAGCACCCCTCACGGCTCTGACTTCCACCAAGAACACCTTCGCGTGGACGCCGGAGGCCGAAACCGCCTTCCAGGGCCTCAAATGGCGCTTCATTTCCGCCCCCATTCTCATCCAACCAGACCCCTCTCTCCAGTTTGTGGTGGAGGTCGACGCCTCGGACTCCGGAGTGGGCGCGGTGCTCTCCCAGCGTCAGCCTCCGACCACAAGCTTCACCCCTGTGCCTTCTTTTCCTTCTTTTCCCGCTCCCAGCTGCAGGCCAATAAGCGTCGCCTACCTGCCCCCCACTACGCTCCCGGACAGAGAGTTTGGCTTCGGGCGAAGGACCTTCCTTTGAAGGGAGCTCCTCCCAAACTTTCCCCCCGTTTCATTGGTCCCTTCGAGGTCGAGACTGTGGTTAACCCCTGTGCTGTTCGCCTCAAACTCCCCCTGTCCCTCCGGGTGCACCCGACCTTCCATGTCTCCCAGGTAAAGCCTGTCTCTACCAGCCCGTTGTCCCCTCCCGCCCCGCCTCCACCTCCTCCCAGGATCATTGACAACTTCCCGGCGTGGACGGTTCGTCGCCTCCTTGACGTGCGGCTCCGCGGCCGGGGACACCAGTACCTCGTCGACTGGGAGGGGTACGGCCCTGAGGAGCGCTCCTGGGTTCCCCGGAATCGCATTCTGGATGCATCAATCATTCGGGACTACCATCGCGATCATCCGTCTGTGGTTGGGCATCCGCCAGGAGGCGTCCGTAGAGGGTGGGTACTGTTCCGTACTCCCCTAACGTTCCGTACTCCCCTAACGTTCCGTACTCCCCTAACACTCTTGTTCGATCGCTTCAACAAGCAAAAAGTTAAGAAGTGTGGAGAAATAGCTGAGAGAAAGACTGCGGTCACTGCCATCACTAGGTCTAATGTGGACGTCCGGAAAAAATGGCAAGTCTTTGTCAGTCTTACCAAAAAGGAAGCGTCGGAATTTCGACAACCAATTTGACTGCTGCGGGGGTGAACACGGTGCAGGCCCTCAACGATGAGGAAGAGCGAGCCATGGCCATCATAGGCTTCATAGGCTTCTCCCAAGGCATCACCAGGGGATATCCATACGGGTATCATGGAAGAGGGAGATCCTTCAAGTGAGCAATGGCAGGAGGATGAGGAACCCAGGATCCCCCACCAGTCCTCCTCGGCTGAGCTAACTCAGACAAATACACAACAAGATGATCAAAGCTACAATGTATCCTTCCCGAAGCTGGACAAGAGAGAGGCAGTTCCAGCTGCGTCTCAGTGGCACAGAGTCGGCGCTAAGCCAAAACAACATACCGAAGTGAAACAACAAGTTCACTCAACGCCAAATGCTAAGCTACCCAAAGCTAAAGTTGCATGTATCAGCCAGGTTAGCCCGTCGCTGAAGTTAACCCTGCCGCTGAAGAACCGGTTCCTGCCACTTCAAGAGTCCACGAACGAGCCTGCCACCCATGCACGCCTGAGCCCCGAGATGCATCCGGACCAACAGTGCGGACAGAGACCAACCATGAACCCATCGCCAGAGAGGCGAGCTGTGCATTCGTCGGCCACCCGTGCACCCCTGAGCCCCAAGATGCGTCTGGACAGACGGTGCGGACAGAGATGGAATAAGAACCAGTCGCCACAGAGGCGAGCTGTGCATGCACCTGCCACCGCCACCTCAAGCCAACAAGGGCCCATCTCACAGAAAGCAGATGAACCAGACACTCTGATTATAGGAGACTCAACCATCAAGGATATAACCGGTAAGAAGATCAAAACATGCTACTTCCCAGATGTGATGGTTAGTGCTATCAACCAGAAACTAGCCACAATCATATTGGAAAACCCCAAAATCAGGTAATTGTGAATGCAGCACTTAATGAAATTCGAAGAGGACAGTCAGAGCTTCTGAAATGGGATTACACTTTCTATTGGACACACTGGACAAAATACCCATTAAGTCATTCATCAGTGGACCCATACCAGCAGTTGACAGGGGAATAAACTAATTCAGTCGTCTACTTGCACTGAATACATGGCTTTCCAGAGTCTGCAATGAAAGAGGAAGAGGAAGGGGCTTTATTGACAATTTTAACTTGTTCTGGGGGCGTAAATATAGTTTTAGAGCAGATGGCCTGCACCCAAACAGGTTAGGCTCAAAACTGTTAAGGGACAATCTTCTCTTCTTGCTCAATCTACCCTGCCATGGTCTGACGCACAGGCCACAGTCAGAGCACAGGTTGAGAAGAAGCAAGACTACAGCCTCCCCCACACATCTACTCTGCCACTATCTGACACACAAATAGCAGACAGACCACAGACCTTAAAGAGAGGCAACAGCCTGCCCGACGCCATGGACACCGTGCCTTCCCCCATCGCTGATACTGGCTTGGCGAAGGAACGGCCACCCCCCTCCTCTGCACTCCCCCATTGACGATGACCTCCAGCCTCATCTCTCCCATAGCCACAACAACAACTCCAGCTCCACGGTCTCCTCCCTTTGTGATTTTCCAGCTGAAATTAAGAAACTGGAATATGTTGGCATCAAACTTGCATTTGTGTCAATGATAGCATCGACACGTCATGACCACAGGCTGATGACACCCAAGCAGAGGGCGCCCCAGCCCCCCCCCCCCCCGTACTGATAGTAGTCCTGAGTATTACTGAGAAAAAAAAGGGTTCAGCCATAGACACAGTATAAAGGAAGTTTTGCATAATCTGCTGAACCCAAGGTTGCCACAGAATTATTGTCTAGCATCTCCACAGACTTTGACTGTCTAGTTATAACTGGTGACTTCAATTTTCATACTGATGATTTGAAGTGCTAGAGAAACAATTTTCTCCAATATTATTGAAACCAACACTAATGATGCAAAAACCCTATTTGCAACTGTTGACATAGGCTACTGACCAACCCCCCTACACAAATTCCATCTGATCTCCATTCCATGCAGAAATGCAATGAGTTTGCATCATTTTACATTGATAAAATTGAAGGTATCAGACACACCATCAATATCTCCACTTCAGACAAAAATATCTCCACTTCAGACAAAAATGTTGGACCACAACCCTGTCGTGTCCATTTCGAGTTACGGTTCTTAAGGAGATGAATGATGTAAAGATTGGGTGGATTGTAACGCACACTCTCGATATCTTGCTAAAAAAATATTTGTTCAATCTTATCCAGTAACAAAAAATGAATCCAAGGCAGTTGTAAATAAGTTAAATAATGTAATCTTAACGAAAAAAATATCAAAGAAATAAGTTATATCGACACTAGTGGTCAAAACAGATTGTTTAACCTCGCTACTCTCATCCATCGGCCAACCCCAACATTTGGCCAACCTCTTTACTTTTTGACCTTTGACCTGTGATGTCAGCCATGACGTTTACAAACGTGAAATATTATACAAAATTAAAATAAGATAATAATACCAAATCATTTCATCATACCAAAACTTTTCATGCTTCAAAACTAAGATATAAATTCTGCTAAAAGTAAAAAGCAGCAAAATGGCTTAACCCTGTTCAGGCAAAAGTAACGTGGCAATGAGGACATGCTTTAATGTCATAGACACTAGAACTCTTGTTGAAACTGTGACACAACTAAAGCCATCCACCTGTTGCCTTGATACTTTACCTACCAACCTCTTTAAGAATGTTTTTGACTGCCTAGCATAGACATATTGCAAATAGTTAACAACTCTCTCGAATCAGGCAATTTCCCAAAAGCCTTGAAAACTGCAGTTATTAAACCCCTTTCAGAAAAGCGGAGCCTAGATGCCTCTATTAATAACAACTACACACCAATAACAAATCTACCCTTCATAAGTAAAATCATTGAGAAAGTTGACCTTGAGCAACTTAATCACTTCCTGGCATCAACTGGTTGCTATGACACCTTCCAATCAGGATGTCGACCCCTACACAGCACAGAGAGAGCCCTTATTAAAGTTGTAGACCTGTCCTAAAGTGTATTTGAACCCAGGGTCTTTGTTTTGGCATGAAAACCATCAAATAAGCCCCACAGATACCTTTTTCATTGAAAATCTGGGATGAGAGTTTGCCCGGCGCAATGTTTGGCGTCCATGTTATTGGCTTGGGACATAGAGTTTTGCTTCCAAATCGGCATTTTTGAACCACTAATGTTGCTAAAAATAGCACCAAACCTCTGCAGTATCATGACTAGGGTCCCTACACATAAAACAAAGCAACAACAACTTTGTTTGCAAACCCGGAGTTTATTTAAAAAGGCAGTTTAACAAGCATTACCTTCAAGGGGGAAGTTAAGGTTTGTAAGGTTTGTAAAAAAACAAAAAAACATTTACATTATTGAATTACAAAAATATATACATTTGTTATGAAGAGTCCCAAAGTAGTTTTTTCTTCATTTTATAACCTATTACTCAATTTCGGCAAATTAGATGTTTTTACCTAATACATAAAAAGAGCCCCCCCCCCCCTCCCCCCCGCTCGCGTAGGCCACCGAAACGGCCAGCATCGGCCCTGGTGCCATGCTTGATTGTAGCAAACAAATATTTTGTAACTGTAACTTACATATGCAACTCCTTAATTTACGTGTCAACACTATATATTATTTATAAATATAAATTATATGAATTATAAATTCCAAAACTTTCCTCCTTCAACTGAACTCCGGGGCATTCGGTCATTCTATGCGTCAATAATACGTTAATACTAGAGCTGTCAGTTAAACGCGTTATTAACGGCGTTAACGCAAACCAAATTTAACGGCGTTAAATTTTTTATCGCGCGATTAACTTAACTATTTTATAAAAAAAAAAAAAAAAGTTTTTTTTTTTTGGCTCAAAACAAAGAAGCAGTAGCCTGACTGCTATGTTCAAATGACATTTGTTCAAAGCAGTCGTTTAATTGCACTATAGGCTCTTTTTTTGTATCGTCCTGTTTTGATCAGTGTATATGCCAATGTTGTTATCAATAAAAAATCATTTGCACAAGGCAAGCCGATGCACTTCACCATGTTGATAAGAGAATTAAAATGAGAAGAATTATGGGACAAAAAAATCAAGGGATATTTAGCATAGAAAAATAATTTGCGATTAATCGCGATTAATTAGAGTTAACTATGACATTAATGCGATTAATCACGATTAAATATTTTAATCGCTTGACAGCTCTAGTTAATACGTAACTGTCATAGTTAATACGTAACTGTCTCTTATGCCGCTTTTCCACGGCACATGTAGCTCGACTCGACTCGACTCGACACGACTCGACACGGTAGCAGCACGTGTCGTTTTCCACCGCAAATAGTACCTCCTGGACGTGGGCGGGGTCGGCTGCGCGAAAGGGCCGTGACGTATTTTTGTACGCGACGCAAACAACACCTACGCAACCCACACATGGACAGAACCCACATAACAACAATGGAGGACATCGATAACATTGCTATTATTAGCTGGCATGTTGAAGAAGTTGAAGAAGTGGAATATGTTGCCTGCGGCGCTGCTATGGCTGTTACCAGCATGGTTGCCATGACGCTCTCGTGACTTCGTCACACTCTCAGAGTAAAATCCTTTTCTTCTCCATGTCGCGGTTCATGGACTTCAGAGAGTCAATGCCAAAGATCCTTCCCCCCAATTCTTCTCAACCATGGCTGAGATATCCCCCACTACGAGTCTTTACTTGTGGAAGTACCAGAGACGTCAGACAAATTCTTTATTATTCATAATATCATCCAAGGCGCACATAGCTTTTGGCCGTGATATTAGATAGATTAAATAAATACCCGTATCTAACATTAGTATTATGTTAGATTATATAATATAGATATAGAGCTCCAGGAGTCAGCAAACGGCAACAACCCCTTCCCCTCCATGCTGTGGTTCAGTCTGACAGCTCATTGGTCAATGGGCAGCAGCTCATTTGCATCAACGCTACAGACACCAAAAACAGCGCATTCTGAAGGGACAGAAACAGAGGGGAATAAATGGTAGACGGTAGACGATATTTGTTTTCCTAAAAGCTTTTTCCAGCAAACAGCTTCAAAAACATGTTTTCTGGAACTCAAATACTATGTTTACTTGTTGGGAGAACACCATAATATGTAACCTTTAAGACCTCTGTTTTGACGTTATGTTAAAAGCGACCAAGGATTGGACTACATTCTTCGGAAAAAACGCAACATGCCTTACATCTTTCAGCATACGTCCCGGACGCAAACTAGATTCAGCTCAACAGCAAGCAAAGCTTTTGGATTCGCAAGCAAAACCTTTGGATTTGCAAACAAAACTTTTGGATTCCCATTAATACATTTTTTATCACATTAATTTTACTTGCAATAAAACATTTTTAGATTTTTTTTTTTTTGAAACATTCTTGCTTTCAAATCTATTTTTTTGATTGCAGTGTGGAAAGTTTTGCTCTCAAACCTATTCTGTATGATTGCATAATAAAGACACAAATCTAACTCCATATATTTCGGCCATCTTTTTATTAGTGAAGTGCGTTCGTGGTTTACGTAGTGGAGCGACTGATCCAGCGCTTCCGCGCTGGGTTTGTTAGGGTGTCGTGTCACTGTTTCTGGGCCAGGGCACCGCTGTAGAGGACCGGCTGCATTGGCTTTGGTCAGTTTTTGATCAGTTAAATGATTTTATGAACACACACAATTTTGAGCGATACCAAACTGGCTTTCGGGCCAGGCACGGCACAGAGACGGCTCTGATCAAGGTACTTAACGACCTCAGGTTCAACTTGGATAATAAAAAACTTTTTGCTGGTATTGCTGGATCTTATTGCTGCTTTTGATACAGTATAGCACTCAAATGTTGTAGACAGACTTTACAAGCAGAATGGGGAAAATTCTAAATCTTATGACAGAAAATTCTGAAAAATGTATGAATGGGAATCCAAAAGTTTTGTTTGCGCATCCAAAAGTTTTGTTTGCGCATCCAAAAGTTTTGTTTGCGAATCCAAAAGCTTTGCTTGCTGTTGAGCTGAATCTCGTGTGCGTCCGGGACGTATGCTGAAAGATGTAAGACATGTTGCGTTTTTTCTGAAGAAATTAGTCCAATCCTTGGTCGCTTTTAACTCACCTTATTCGTTAAAGTAGGCTTAAAGTGGCTTAAAGGTTGGGTACGGAATTCGCTTTTTTGGCCATTTTTGCAAAATTACTTGAAATCCTTATCATAACCCGCTTACAGCCACTGAGTCAGAAGTACTGACATGAAAATTAAACTTGTCAATCATCTGTGGAACGGGCAGGGCTCGAAAAACTCCAGCCAATCATTTCCATTGCCACCGAGTTGCATTGGACAGTAAGTACGTCAATCAAACGGTCGTACTGCACTCCCCCTCCCCCGCGTGCGACCCCTTCGTGCAGTGCTCGTGACCCAGAGCAAGCTCCTGTTTGTTGTTATCCTGCGGTAGCTACTGGAACTAGTTAATCCACATTTGGACCTAGCAGTAGAAGACAATTTCCATGGCAGACAAGACGCCACCATCCCCACCACCACCACCACCAGCAAAGAGAAGGACAACTCTTTTTCAGAGAGTAATTGATAATAAAAACGCTGAAAGAGAAAAACTGAAATCAAGAATAATCCTAGGCGCTGCTTTCGAACGTTGGCGGCAACTGAAGGACGAGAAGGGTCTAAAAACCGATGCTTGTGTGGCGGTTGACCTAGTTTCAAAGTTTATACAGTTATACTCGGTAATACCGGTGTTGAGACGAGTGTATTACTCGGTGTGAAAATGTCCACACCGCGGCAACCCTAGTGAAAACCAGGACTTCCAATACAATTATATGAAACAAACATACATTTTCTAAAAATAGTAATGATTTATGTGACCGTTTAATGTTTATAACATCTGGTGCAACCATAGCCGCGAGAACGTATTCTCAGCAGGGGGTGCTGGAAAAAAAAACACGGCCTGCACTAGACTCGCAACTCGTCACATTGATAAAAAAGATATATAGCAGCGCAGCTCAATTACACCAGTGCATGCGCGCACAGTTGAAAATCGATCGTTGTGTTCACTTCCTTCACACCATGGTTCACATCCAGCTGCTCACAGAACAAGTTTAGCGCACCACCGCTACCCTCACACTTTTTCATATAACCTTTTTTCAGCACTAGGTCATATGAGCATTAAATAAATGCTGTGTCTCAACATGCCTTGGACAGCAGCGAGGATGACTCGCTTTGCCACGGGCCGAAACAGTTCGGAGCGACCACAGCCAGAGCGAACACAGCGGGGCAGAGGAGTGTCAGGAAGTCTTTGGTGTACACATCAGTACGGCCTATTTGCACTACTGTTTAGTGGCAATGCAGTGTTTTATTCTATGCCTTTTTATTTTCGTATATTATTTCAATTAATACAATTTATTTATTCATGAAATCAAGATCTGGTCTTCAAATCTTTTTTCTAAATATAGGTCGTCTTACAATGGGGTTTGTGTTTATATTCAGACTAATACGGTACAGCGGGCGCTCACATGACGTTAAGCATTTCCTGGTGCATAATGTGACGCTTCAGAACCTAAAATCCCGTTTCTCCCCGTTGACACGACAACACATAACCGGCGTTTTCAGAAATCTCCACTTTGGCCGGAGTTTTTAGAAATGATCGTTTTCTGTGATAAGACAGGGCCTCGGACAGGGGGTGTTGCAGCACCCCCAGCACCCCTACTTCCCGCGGTACTGGGTGCAACTGAATGTAGTGCCATGTTGTTAAACGAAAACCTAGCCTGGCTCGCTCTCGCGCATCTCTGTTCGCGCTCGTGCATGATTGCGCGTCCAGGTACTTGGAATGGGTGGAGTCAGAGTCAGCGTTGAAGGAGAGGAGGTAGGACCATTTGAGTTGTGTATTTTCAAAATCTGCTGGCGTTTCGCAAATCGCGTACCCAACCTTTAAAGTAGCCATCTGTAGCTGGAGTAGTTATTGCAGCTTATGTGTTCGATCCTGCTTCCTAGTGGCTATGTGAGGGTAATGCAGCTTGTGTGTTCGATCCTGCTTCCTAGTGGCTATGTAGGGGCAGCTTATGTGCTTAAAATACTTAACAGACATGTCTCTATTGGCCAGTGTCAATCGGAGTGACAGCTTGGCAACATCAACAGTTAGTAACGAGAGAGTAACGAGAGTTTTGAAGTCCATGATGAGACAGAGAGGGACTCGGGAGCTGAGGACAGAAAATCAATGTGCAGGTATGTCTTCCGTCATAGTAATAGCAAGAATGTTATGTTTGAACTGGTGCATATAGCCTGCTTTTGTTTAACGATCTGTGGATGTTGTAATGGGTTAAAAAAATACATATTATTTTGTCAGCCTGTAGCTGCTAGCTTAGCTCAATTAGCTAGTCATAGGTAAGTTACGTGCCCAGGCTGCCTATTAGCCTGCATGACGTTGTGCATGTAGCTACTAGTTAACAGCACTATTTGTGTTCAACGATCTAACATTAGTTTATATTATATTTGTGATGTGCTGTATTATTCAGCCTGTAGCCAGCTTAGTTAGCGTTAGTCACTTCCTCCTCTTAGGTGACAGCTCAGCTGTCTGGGTTTCCATCCACATGTTTTTATGTGCTTTTTCAATGTTAATAATAGCGGCAGACGAATAAATCAGATTTGTGTGGAGCGATGAGGAGACCGTAACCTTCCTCAAATTAATACATGAAATATACATCAATGTCATATTTCCATCGTGTTTTCTACATTGTTTTTCAACGTTTGAGGTTTGGGTACAGCTTGTGCATTACCAGAATCAATTGTTAATTACATTTATGCTATGCTCTGTATGATCACATTAAAATGTTATGCACCTTAAAGGCCCACTATGCAACTTCGGGAATTTCTTCGCTGTTTTCTTGGTTTTGGCACGCACATTTCTCTACACAGCGCCCCCTACAGCTTCGTAGTAGATATTTTACAACACTGTCGTAACAACTCGTTGACGACCCTTCCCCATGCACTTCTACGCGAGCCATGTGCATTTGTTTTCAAAGAAGCCGGCGAATGCGTATGTTTACTTCCAGGTCTGAAGTAACGGTACGGCCACACCAACCGCGTTACTCGCGTTAGGGGCGTCCAAACTCGGCATTTTTGCATAATGAACCATTGATATAGGCGCGTAGACGCGTTACATGCGTTGAAGCGTCGCGTTAAGGCCGATACATACCTCCGGATACGGACAGTTTCGTCCGGTCCCGGAGGTGTTTCGTGGGAACAATAACAATAAACAATAAAATAAAAATGTCAGGTATATAGTATAATATAAGTATATACAAATAAAATATATATATATATATATAGATGGATGGATGGATGGATGGATAGATGGATAGATAGATAAGACGAAACACCTCCGGGACCGGACGAAACTGTCCGTATCCGGAGGTATGTATCGGCCTTTACGCCCCGTGCCCACTACATGCGTCCGTTGCGTGATCCCCATTGACTTTAATGGGGACGGACGCGCAATGCATTGTGGATCCGTACGTTCCGTTGGAGCCTTCGGCTCAGTCAAGAAGTTGAAATATGTTCAACTTTTTCGGCAGCGACGGATCCGTCATCCAATCAGATCGCGTCTGCAAATTTAAGCACTGTGACGCGACTCGGGCTCTGACGATACTGGAAAGCGGGAAAGCGGGTCATCTTGCATCGCAACAAGCAGGAAGTAGCGGGAAGAACCCGGCGAAGCGATTAGATTGGCTGACGGATGCCTCTGCAAAGACTACTCCCCCATCAGTCAGCCACGCCTTCCCACATCAGTCAACGGACGCATGTAGTGGGCACGGGGCGTAAAGGCGGCTGCATGCTTCAGCGTTGGTGTTACGTTGTTGCGCAAAATTTACTCAAAGCAATTCATGCTCCCTTTTAGGTTGCGCGTGTTGCCAAGCAATTTACCGCCAGAACAGTAGGTGGAGTAATATGTGGAGGAAAGTTTTTCGTTGAAGACGACCTCAAGAATGACGTCTTTGTCTGTGGGAGTCGTTGGCTTGTTTATGTGCCAGATCGTGTTCTCCCCATACACAGTGAATGATGGCAACAGACAGAGGAACAGGGGTGATGAAGTTGTTGATCATTGGGGTTGTATAAATGTGCATATCTCTCTACATTTTAAAACGAAATAATGTGTTGGCAGCAAAGTTAACTTCACTTCACGTTAATGATTTTGTATATGAGCCTGCCGGGTGATACTCCAGACAGGAAGTAGTAACCAGACCAGCAGACCAATCACAGCCTTGCAGGCTGGGCGGCTCGCGTAAAAGCTTACGTAAAAAATGACGCAAGTCAAGAAAAATCGCCCGACGCACGCAAGACGTGAGAAGTCGCGCAAGGGGTGCGCAAGGGCGCGCAAGGGCCTCTTGCGCTTGCGCTTACGCTTACGTAACTGAGCATAAATCAGCCTTTAGGCGCGTCAGACGCACGTAATTACGCACGTAAACGCAGTAACGCGCCCAACGCACCAACGCCCGGAGTTCAGAAATGTGAACTTTCAACGCTCCAACGCGTGGCGCTTAGCCGTGATAGCCAATCAGCGTGGAGCTTGACCCGACGTCACTGGCAGAGAGTAGTGAGCTTGGACAGAAGCATACGGCCGACATCTTTCTTTATTCTGGGTGGAAATAGTAACATATTTACGCTATTAAATGCGTTTATGGAAACATTTTTAGCGAGAAATGTGCATTTTACTTTCATAATGTTCGCTCGGTGAATGTGAAGGATGTTTGGTTTGATAGTTATGACGAAGAGGGAACGCTCCGTTCACTTGCATGGACAGAGTCTCTGGTCGCTAAGCAACCTCAATGTCTTGGCGGACTATGGCTGTGTCCCAATTCCTAGGACGCATCCTTCGTAGACCGCGTCCTTCGAAGGATGCGGTCTACGTAGACCGCGAAGGACACTCCGAAGGCCGAAGAAATGGGACGGTCTAGCTTTCGGAGCATTTCCGGTTTACGTAACAAACCGTTACCGCCCTTTACCTTGCGTGACCACCACGCGCTGCTCCTGTCACCGCCACCCTGACAGCTGACCTGACCGTAAACAGCAGTTATACCGGACAGCGCGAAAAAAACAAAACAAAGAAACCCAATAAACCAACAAAAATGGAGCCAGAAATCATAATTTTATTTTGTATCTTTTATCTTTATTTGGAGGAGTTGGGGAATACTCACCGCCGGAGCCGACGGGGGATATATCTTCGGCTCCGAGCAAGAGACGACCACAGATTGGTAAAGCTGTGTTACCTTACTTTTAACCAGCAGTATTGTTAACATCATCGTGTTATATGGCTAGCGTAAATGTAAATGTCATTGAACTTTGACAATATAATTACATATTTAAAATAGTCTCAACCTTACATTAATATAAAAAAATGTTTCTGTCATTAATCAGCTAAATAAAGGTTGAGTAACTTAGATTGATATATAACTATTAACTATATTATATATATATATATATATATATATATATATTGTCTATGTCTCTGCTGATCAACACTACGAATGCTGGAAACACACCAGACACACCATGTGAAGTTATTTAACCCGATTATTGTTATTTATATCAGAGATTATTTAATCTAACCCGATCTAAACTCTATCACCCAAACACGGCTGCGTTTGGGTTTCCTACCTCGGACTCCAGCGCAGCCACGGCCAAGTAGGCCGACAACTATCTTTATTCTGGGTGGAAATAGTAACATAGTTACGCCATTAAATGCGTTTATGGAAACATTTTTAGCGAGAAATGTGCATTTTACTTTCATAATGTTCGCTCGGTGAATGTGAAGGATGTTTGGTTTGATAGTTATGACGAAGAGGGAACGCTCCGTTCACTTGCATGGACATGGACTCATCTAGCTGCGTTGGCGCGTTGACGCGTTGGAAGCGTTGAACCACCACACAATGATCAAGCGTCAGGTATTTACTCGCGTTTACTCGCGTTATACAACGCGAGTAAACGCGCCTAACCTGACGCATTTACGGTGTGGCCGCACCGTAAATGTTCAGAAAGTGTAGGCAAGGTTATACATTTTTAAAATGGTGTATTTGTATTGCAATAAACATAAAGCCATCCTTTTTATAGTTGACGGGGAGAATTTATATCCTAGATCAGTGGTTCTCAAACTTTTTACCATGAGTACCACCTTAGAAATGATTTGGCTCTCCAAGTACCACCGGAATTAAAATAAAGTGCGTAGGCCTATAACTACATAGAGTTTACACAGAAGCCATTAATATTAATAATACGTTTTATTATTCACATAACTTTACCTGACTGAAGCAACCAACTGTCTATAACTCATGTATTGTATTTAAACACTTGCAACGGGATAATACTAACAATTGAACAACTGCTTCAATAGGGCTACCCAGCAAATGGGGATATCATCTGGCATATAACATACCAGTCAATCTAGTGAGGTTATTAACAAGTATACTGCATTAAAGCATTCACAGCACTGAATATTAATTTTAACAACTGCAGTCAACCAATCATGTGAGGTTAATTTTACTGCATCAAAACATTCAAAGAATTGAACATGAATATTTAAATACTGGAGTCAAACAATCCTGTTATAAGCAATCATGCACAGCAAAGAGAGAAATCATGTGTACTGCAAAAACACTGTAATCAAACTATCATGAGTAAGAACAAGTGTATCATAGAAAAACAATGTATTCAGTATTAAAAAATACTGCAGTAAGTGCCATAAGGTCAGAATATAAACTATGTTTAGGTTTGAAGGAGAATGTACTCGGGCACACATTGAAAATTAGGCCTATCATTCTTAGTGAGAGGGGTACATGTCTGGGTCGATTGAGGTTAGCTTTAGCCTCAGACTTGGTTCTGTATCCAACCTGCTTCCAGCACACGAGATGAGGGGGGATGGCATCCCCCTTTGGAATTAAAATGATCAAAATCATCCCCCTTCTGAAACAGCCATCCCCCCTTCCCATCCCCTGTTATTTTATCAATTAATGTGGAAATATTACCGCTATTTCATTATAGCGGTTTCCTTTTTCAATTCGGCGCAAGCAACGTTACTTTTCCCAGGGACAGATTTGACAGCGATACTTCATTCTCGGGCAGCATGCTATTGCGCAAGCACGCAGGCGTACTTGCGCAATAGTGCCTCCACGAGCTCTCATTCCACACCGTACGAAACAGACACTGGTAGAGTGAAGCATTCTCTGCATCTCCGACATCGCTTCCGCAGGCAACTCTGTCCCCTTTTCTCCCTTTCATTCCAACCCGTGAGCAACGCTAGTCTCCCTTCTCTTCCGAATGCATTTTTGAAAAAAAAGAATAAGAATCAGTTTCTAAAATCCTTAAATGTGAAGCATGCCTCAGAATCGTGTGATGCGTCCGATCATCTGCGTTTTTGGGGATAAAATAAGAGCGATGACATGACAGTAGTCATCGCTCTTATTTGCGACCATTTGCGACCAAGAGAAGCCTGGTCGCAAATGGAATGAGAAAGCGCACAGCCTTGTCTGAAAGCGCAGGATATTCGCTGCGTCGCTGCATCCAAAAGTCCAGAAATGTCTGGCCTCTGAAGGCAGACTTCAACGTCTCGTCACAGGACGATTTTGTACAATTTTTGCTTCCCCTACTCATCGTCACAGCAGTTAGTCAATGCAGGTTTAAGATCATTGCATATGAACAAAACATTTTTTTAACGGTTGCTTCATCTTCAAAAAATTGCTTCAAAAAATCGTTCATACTCCGCGTACCACTAGAGGGCGCTCGTGTACAACCAGTGGTACGCGTACCACAGATTGAGAACGGCTGTCCTAGATTATAATTGTTTTATCTTAGGTTGAACAGAACAATCAGTGTGAGAGTGTTGGCCAACATAATAATCTAAATAAACAAGAACCTGGATTCGGGGATTCAGTCTGTATCTGGTGGACGAGACAGACGAACAGCAAAACACCAATGGAAACAGGTGTTTATATGGCTGCAACCAAGCAAGCTAGAAACATACAGGGCTCACAACAAAACGGTCGGGAAAACAATTTTTACAGGGCTCACAACAAAATGGTTGAGCAAACACATTTGTACAGAGACTATCAACATCAAGAATACCACAAGGACAAAGTTCACCCAAGGGTACTTTCAATTTCAAAAGCAACACAGCCAAGTCGGAGTCTGATTTGAAGTCTTCTTTTTCTTTCAGTTCACGCTATTCCTGAAAAGCTTGCCCAACGTTTACTCGTGTCTGGCCTCTCTGTCGGTCAGTCTCCCCTTTCTCTTCTTCTGTTCCTCCGACATTGGGTTTGAATCTTTAGGGTTAAAGATTGACATCTTTAATCTTTAACCCTAAAGATTAAAGATGTCATTGCAGCGTGTGGACAACCTCGCCCGACTTACCAGCCCCGCCCGCCTACATCGCAGGCTGCGGCGAGCGGCTAGCAAAGGCCCCGGGCAGCGGGCTAATGGGGCAATGTCCCGCCCCACAAGCGCCGGAAAAGGCAATTACGGGGCGAGGGAGAAGTGTGAGATAGCGATTGTGGCGTTTTTTGAAGAAAGTAGCCAATCCTTGGTCGCTTTTAACTCACTTTATTTGTTAAAGTATTTCGGTATGAAGCAAAAGGGAGGGAATTGTATCTAGCTCGCGTGGAGAGATATATCGAAGGGCTTATGCTGCGTTTTAATATCCATCCGTCTCGGAGGTCTGAGGACGTTGCCTAGCGACATGCACCAACACGGCCCTTTTCCTCGGACGGCGAACTCGCCATCTCGGTTGAACTCAGTGGTGACCGAGCAAAATTCCGAGACAGAATTCAAGATGGCTGCGCCCATTGTGACTTGAAGTATGAACTGTTTTCATTGTGCTTGGACCACTTTGGTGGTTTAAATGGCAATTTCAATCACTCGTATTACTGCAATACCTTACTGCGTCCGTATCGATAGTTACGAATGTAACTACGGTTCTATGAATCCTGGATGACCGCCAGAGGCGGTGCTTAAAGCACTGGATCTCCACCTCGCGCATGCGCATTTCGAGTACCTATTAACAACATAGTCACCTGTGACCCCCACGTGACACCGGGAAGGCTATATCTTCCGGTGTCATTAGAGGATCTGTTCCTAGAATCTTCTCGCGAGAACACAAGGATTCTGAGTGACTGAACGCTCTGGCTGTCATCCAGGATTCATAGAATCGTAGTTACATTCGTAACTATCGTTCTATTTCAGCCTTACTGACCGCCAGAGGCGGTGCTTAAAGCACTGGATGACCCATACCAAAAAGGTCACAAAGAATCCAAAACCCACCTCACTCATTGGAGGTAAGAGAGCTTGGCAGTAGGACCACACTCATCGGGTGGGGACTGGCGACGTTGACTCGGTAAAACCTTGTAAAGGTGCCCGGTGACGTCCATGATGCCGCGGCACTGATCGACTCCAGGGGTACACCTCTTAGTGCAGCCCACGATGTCGACACGCTTCTGGTGGAGTGGCACCTCAACCCGGATGGCGGGGGGCGGCCACTGGCCACATAGGCGTGTTTAATGGCGTCGACGACCCAGTGGGATAGCCTCTGTTTAGACAAGGCAGAACCTCTGTTCGGGCCACCGTGACATACAAACAGTTGCTCGGACTGCCGTATATCGGCCGTAGCAGCAATATAAGCCCTAAGCGCCCGCACCGGGCATAGCATCTCGGACTCATTCCCCTCAGATGGGGAGTTAAAACATGCCAGCTGGTTGAAATAGGTGCGTGAAAGCACCTTGGGCAGAATAACCTCCATCTGTTAGCATACTGTGCTCTGGTAGATGGTGCCCTGGCACTCAGAATGGTATTCCTGACGGCTTCAGTGCAAACATTCAGCAGTGAGTCGGGCCCTGCAGCGGCCAGGCCCAGAGCTGGAGGCGACGGGGATCTGGGTGCCAAATCTGGCCCCCCAGCTGCGAAAGGAGGTCCTTCCTGCAGGGGAGGCGCCATGGAGAGCTGCAGAAGAGCCTGCACAGCAGTGGAAACCAGAGTCTCCCTGGCCAGTAGGGGGCCACCATAAGTAACCTGTGACCCTGCAGAAATACCCTCTGGAGTGTGGGGAGAATCAGGGGCAGCGGTGGGAAGGCATACAGAGGACTCTGTGGCCGGTCGTGAGCTAAGGCATCCTGTCCGAGGGGGCCGGTCACCTCCGTCCAGGAGAACCAGAGGGGGCAATGTGCGGATTCCTCTGATGCAAAGAGGTCTACCTCCGCCCTGCCAAAGAGACCCCACAACGTCTCCACCACCTCCGGATGAAGCCGCCACTCCCCCGGTGGGCGCTTCTGCCGCGATAGAAAATCTGCGACCTGGTTCCTTTGCCCCGGTATGAAGACCGCCCGTACGCTGGCCAGGCGGGGATATGCCCAGGCCAACAAGTTCCGAGATACCCGGAGTAGCCGTGAAGACCGGGTCCCCCCTTGGTGGTTGATCTGGGCAACAGCTGACATGTTGTCGGATCGAACCAGCACATGCTTGCCTCTCAAATGAGGCAGAAAATGATTGAGTGCTAGCTGTACCGCCCTGAGCTCTAGCACATTGATGTGAGCGTGGTTCTGGGCCGGCCACTGCCCTTGGGCAGTCCTGCCCTGCCAAACCGCGCCCCATCCTGATAGGCAGGCGTCTGTTGTGACCAGCTCCCGACGGGATGGAATGGTGCCCATGGGTACACCCACAGACATATACGACCTCTTTCTCCATGGGGACAGAGAGAAGAGGCACTGCCGAGACACTCTGACCTTTCGGTGCCTGTGCCACTTGGGGTCCAAGTGGAGGCTGTTCAGCCACATCTGCATAGGGCGCAGAGACAGCAAGCCGAGGGGCACCACAGCTGAGGCAGCTGTCAGCTTGCCCAAGAGCTGCAGGCAAAAAATGAATGGTACCATCCTGCCATACCCAAAGCGGGGTAGGCAGAGGAGGATGTCGTTCACACGCTGAGGTGACAGATAGGCCCTCATAGTGTCCGAGTCTAGGACCATCCCCAGGTATGCGACCCGTTGGGATGGGTCCAGGCGACTCTTCACAAAATTCACCGTCAGGCCAAGCCGGGCCACGTGCAAGAGCAGCCGAGCCGTGTCCCGGGCCGCCTGAGACTGGGAAGGTGCACAGATCAGCCAGTCGTCCAAATAAGGCAGGACCTTCGTGCCCTGCTTCTGCAGGGGTGCGGGAGCTGCCGCCACCACCCTGGTGAATACCCTCGGAGAGAGGGAGAGACCAAAGGGAAGTACCCTGAATTGAAAGTGCCGGACGCGAAGGGCGAACCGGAGGAAGTGCTGATGGCGCGGTGCAATTGGGACGTGGAAGTATGCGTCCCTTAGGTCCACCGTGGTGAACCATTGCGACCACCCGCAGCGTGTCGGAAGCGGTGAGCATGTGGAATGGCAGGACCTTCAGGAACCGGAGTCCCCTCAGGTCGAGAATTGGGCGAAACCTGCCATCTTTCTTTTTCACGAGAAAATATCTCGAGTAGAACCCTCTGGGGTGCAGCAGAGGATCCACTGGCTCGATTGCCCCTTTGGCCAGGAGGGTGGACAACTCCTGGTCCAGAGCTGAGGCCTCTGCCGGGTTGTTGACGACAGCCATTTTGACCCGGCTGAAGGCTAGGGGCCGACGTCGGAACTGTAACTCGTACCCTTGGGTCAAGGTGGAAACCACCCAAGGGTCTGAAGTACAGGCAGCCCAGTAGCTAAGCTGCTGATGGGAAAAAACTCCCGACGACCGGCCCCGAGGGCCTAGTGCCTACCCCCCCGGCCTCCTGAGGCTCTGGGGGGGCGTCGGTTGGGTTGTGGGTCACGGGGCTGCCAGGAAGGTAGGCGTTCGGGGGACCGAAAGCCATCCGTTGGCGGTTGCGCAGCCCGCTGGGACCTTCGTAGGCCACCGGAGTACTCAGGTGGCTGAAAACACCGCTGGGGGACTGCCGAGGGGCCCCCAGGCCTGCTAGGAGCGGACACACACCTATTTAGGCCTGACAGTTGCTGCCTGGTCTGCCTAGCTTGGGCAGCCCCCTCCAGTGCTTCCAGGGCAGCTGACCCAAAGAGCTCCCCTGGTTCCACCGGCACCGCACGAAGGACCCTCCTACATGTCTCCGTCAAGGGCGACTGCGCAAGCCACACCTGGCGGCGAGTCTGCATGAGGGTGGACATAGTGCGCCCTAACTCCCTTGACATGAGGGCAAAAGCCTGCAACGAGGCGTCACTCAGACTCTGCAGCGGCGGCTCGACCTGGGCCTGCTGCAGAGAGGTCGAAAGACCCAGCAGCAGGTGGGAAAGGGAGTTCCCAATACGACCCATGCGCGCCGCTGCGTCGTAGGCCTTTGATAGGAGGTCATCTGTGACCCTGCACTGTGGCCGAGGGCACCTGGCATTTGGCCTCAGAGCCTCATCAGGAGCCAGAATCAGGGAGGCGATGGCAGGCTCGACTGCCGGCATGCGGACCAGCCCAACCTGTGCCGCATTCTGCATGGCAGCCAAGGTGCGGGCGTCCGACGTCGAGTGGGACAGGGCCCTAGTGTCCCTCCAGCAAGCATGGAGCTCCTTCAGATACTCCTCTGAAGGAGGGACGGAGAATGTGGCCGGGACAGGGTTGCGCCTGAAGAAGGCGCTGGCCTGGGCTGACTCCGTCTGCGCCGCGTCAAGCTGCAGGCGAGCCAGAGCGGTCCGCAGGACGGCCGCCATGGAGGTGTCTGCTGCACCCTGCAGGGAGCCTTGTGCCGAGGAGCAGGAGGCCTCATCCAACGTGTCATAGTCTCATTAAAGAGGTTAGCCGAAGCCGCCAGAGAGAGGGCATCGCTTTCAAATTGGGAGGAGGGAGGGCCGGGCTACAGCCCCGCCAGCCCCTGACCAGTCCCAGGCTGAAGGGCCAGGAGGAGGGACCGGATTTGCTCCATGTCGGACGCCAATCCGTCCACCCTAGCAGCAAGGCCGCCCCTTGCCTTCTTTTTGGGGGGGGCACCCATAGCCGCAGCCCCATCATGCCGCTGCCGCCCTCTCGAACGACCGGGCTGATCGGGAGGGAGGCTCATTAAAGCAGAGGGGTCGTTGGCTGCTGCCCGATTCTCCAGCTCTGCTAGCCTAGCCACTCTGAGCACCCAAGGCAGGAGGCTGCAGTTCATGCAGGCGCTGTCCGTGAGGCTCTCCCTCAGATGCCCGAGACCGAGGCAAGGAGGGCAACTGTCGTGGCCGTCCTCAGGCTCAAGAGGAGCCGCACAGGCGACACACAGGTGGGCCATTATAGAGGTAGCCACCGGCAGCGTACTGGCACTTGTGCGAGAGCACTTCCCTCGTCAGAAAAAATGAAAAACCGAAACTAATTAGCCTGAGCGTGATCGCTGCTAGTTATTATCAACCAAACAAGGGGTAATTGCGGCGTTAACGGGAGCGGGAGCGAGAACACTGCCTCCACCAGAAAATTAAGTCGACCGATATTAATTAGCTTGAGCGTTAGCGCTGCTGCTAAACAAGGGAGAAACCAAACAAAAACGTTACTGGGAGCGGGAGCGAGAGCACTGCCTTCACCGGTAAGTTGTAAGGGCTAAATAAATTGATGGTTAGAACAGAGCAAAGCTAACGGCTAACACAACAGAGCAAGAGGCGAACGAGTGCTGGGAGCGGGAGCGAGCACACTGCCCTCCCAAACAAACGCCGGCCACTCTTCTTATAGTTACTTTCACTAAGTATCTGTATGAACTAGCCACAGCCTCTGGAGGACGGGTTATCCGCAGCTCCGACCTTGGTCACGAGGCTGCACGTAGCCAGTTGTAACAGCTTCCTTCCTTTCTCAAACAAAGGTTCAATACGGTACCTGCGCAGCGAGAAGATGTAAGGAACAGATCCTCTAATGACACCGGAAGATATAGCCTTCCCGGTGTCACGTGGGGGTCACAGGTGACTATGTTGTTATTAGGTACTCGAAATGCGCATGCGCGAGGTGGAGATCCAGTGCTTTAAGCACCGCCTCTGGCGGTCAGTAAGGATGAAATAGAACTCTACCTATGGCCTGGACCCAGTGCCGCCGCTCCCATAACGCGCACTACGCGCTGCGCGTAGGGCCCCAAGTCCTGAGGGGGGCCCCAAAAATAGGCAACTTTAAAAAAAAAAATCATCAGTTATGATAATAATAATAATGCCGATATTATTTCAGTATAGAAATATAAGGCACCTTTTAGCCATGCATATCACAAAACAGGCAGAACAAGAGATATATTTAATTGCTCAAAAAAAAGTTATGATGGTCCCCCCCCCCCCCCACAAATACACATGCAACATCCCAAGCTCGCGGTGGTTGCCCTGTCTAAAGTGGCCAGGCGAACTTGACAGCGAACTTGACAGGAGGCTATGTCAACTTTTCGGAATGGCCTCGAAAAGATTGCATGAGTCAGGGGCAGAAAAAAGAAAGAAGAGGAAACAGCAAGATGAATCCTTTGCATCACTATCAGGTAAGTCCATGTTTAATCATTGTAAAATACAGGAAATGTGCTGCTAATTGAATGGTTAGGCTATGCATACACCTCGAACTAGCTAACGTTATTGCTAATGTTAGCACACTCAAATATGTTATAACTTAGGTGCAAGAAGGGTTGCCAACTGCCCGAATTGTCCGGGACATCCCGAATTATGATTTTGATTTGTCCCGTCAGCGTCAGGGACAGCTGCAGTCCCGTATTACAATCACAGCCTTTTTTATTTGTATCCGTGAAAAGAGAAAAATGTAACAGTTTAGTGTCTGTGCCCTGGAGACAAGCGGCTCTCAGCTGCACTCCTCTCCACAACAGGCATTTGTAACGCCAGCACGAAAAGGTGAAACTTTTAGCGATCTAAGTATCTTAAATCATGATTAAATTCGAAGCTTGCACATTGTTGTTTTCATATTTCATATCAGAATTCTTTAGACATGATGAACTGGTGTTTATATGTGTGAATATAATAATAATAATATTACATTTAACTCATGAACATGAACTTGTTCATACGACGTCTCTCAAGCACCCATTATAATTGTAGAAATTAAATCGAGGAGACTATAACATTAGCTAGATAACTAGCTATAATTTCATGCAAACGGAAATCTTACATTTAGATCGTTAAAGGGTATTAAAAGTTCCGTTAGCTAGCTAGCATAGCACCTAGATAACCATAGCAACCAGGAGTCTATGCTAAACAGGTCTAATGCTATTTCAACGAAAACAACATGAAATTTGAGAGAAACTTGTAATGATTGTCTTGACTATTATTATAAACAATACATCCAAGCAAGTACAGTAGTTGTTTTGCCAAAATAACACAGAATTTAATAGGTTCATGGTATGGCTAATGAAACCTTGCAATTTCCATTATTGTTGGTCAGCTGTTGGCGCGTGTGCGCACCTGGAAGAAAAGTGTCCCTCATTTGGGGTTTAGGAAGTTGGCAACCCTAGGTGCAAGCTAAATTGAGATTTTACTGTTAAACATTATGCATTTTACAAGTAGGCCTAACTAGCCTATGTTCAGTATAGCTCTAGCAGATAGTGAAAGACATGTAGGTACGTATGTGTATCTGTTTAGTGCGTATATTTATGTTTAGCATCTATATTGCATATTGTGCAATATGTTTATCTAGTAGGTCTACTATTATTTGTCTTTCATAGGTATATCGTTTGTTAAGTTATGTTGTTATATCACGTGGAGTACTTATATGTTATCTGATGTCTTGAAATGTTATGGTAGTGTGGTACGGTGTCCTGTCCTAAGAATTTCAGTGCCCAGTCTGACTCTGTTGTTCTGTGCATCTGACAATAAAAGACTTGAATTGACTTGAACTGACGCCAGCTAAATGTTACTTTACTTTACATTCTATTATGCTATTTATTTAGATTACATTTATCAAATAGTTGATCAATAAAGGGGGAGAGCACCTTAGTTTTAAATGTTTATAATTCTTAATTCTTATAATTCTTAAGATTCTTTGTTTGAATATTTTTCTCTCTTTCTATACTGATCCTTTTTCGTTGTATTTCTAAATTATTGCAGGGTCTATGCTGAAATTTGTTCAAGTGGGAGCACGTGACCAAGACGAAGATGCAGAGGAGGAGCAACCGTCTTGCAGATCTGTAGACAACACCACCGCACCAAGCCAGGATGATCAACAACCCTCAGTCCATCAGTCTGTGACAATGTAGAGACCTGTGTGCCCCCTCAAACTGATCCTGCTCTTTGGCCGCCACATGTTTTAGATGCGGATCGCGTTGAAATGGTACGAAGAGGTCCATTTAAAATCCCATCAGATTTTAATTTTCCAAGGGGACTAGATGGCACGGCATTTCATAGTAGCCTTCAATTCAAAACACTCACAAATGGAGAGAAAGTCAAAAGAAGTTGGCTTGTTTACTCGCAACAAGCAAATGCCGTGTTCTGTTTTGCGTGTCAGCTTTTCAGCTTGAAACCCATTAAGCTGACTGCAGATGAGGGCTACAGTGACTGGTCCAACATTAACAGTAGACTAAAGAGTCATGAATGCAGCTCAGACCATGCCCAGTGCATGTTTAAATGGAGAGAACTGGACATGCGTTTACAAAAAAAATGAACAATAGACCACCAGGAACTGACATTGCTGGAGGCAGAAAAAAGAAAGTGGCGAGATGTTCTCAAACGCCTACTTGCAATAACCCTATCTCTTGCCTCAAGGAATTTGTCATTCAGAGGCTCTTCACAGTGTCTGTATGAGCCAGGCAATGGCAACTTCTTGAAGGAAGTGGAGCTTTTAGCCAGCTTTGATCCTGTGATGGAGAACCACCTGACCAGGATAACTGATGAAAGCTCCCGAACACATTATCTTGGACAACAGACACAAAATGAATATTATCCAGATCATCTCTTCTAAAGTATTACAAACCATCCAGACACAGATTCAGGAAGCAAAATATTTTTCAATTATTCTTGACTGTACACCTGATGTTAGCCACAAGGAACAAATGTCTCTCATCGTGCGCATTGTGGATTTGGTGCCAAAGCCAAATATCAAGGAGTATTTCCTTGGGTATATGGAGGTTGTTGAAACAACTGGCCTGAACCTGTCTACTGTCCTTCTAGACAAGTTGAAGGAACTCAACATTCCATTTGATGATTGCCGTGGTCAGTCCTATGACAATGGAGCAAACATGAAGGGGAAGAAGCAAGGAGTTCAAGCCCGACTGCTACAATTTAATTTGAGGGCGTTGTTTGTTCCTTGCGCAAATCATTCCATAAATCTGGTCATAGCTGATGCTGCCAAGTCGTCCAGGGATGCCACTGGCTTTTTTGGATATTTGCAGAAGCTATTTTGTTTCTTCTCAGGAGCTACACAGCGATGGAGCATCTTGACAAAACACGTCAACCTGACTGTCAAATCATGGAGTGATGTGAGGTGGGAGAGCAGGCTTAAGAGTGTCACAGCTGCCAGAAGCCAAATTAAAGAAATTAGAAATGCGCTCATCGAGGCTAGGGAAACAGTCAATGACCCAGTCGCAAAAATAGAGGCTCAAGCCCTAGCAGAAGAGGTGGCCTCTTTTAGATTTCTGATCTGTTCTGTGGTCTGGTGTGAAATTCTTACGTCCACTAACCAAGTGAACAAACTTCTGCAGAGTAGTTCAATGCAGCTTGACATTGCTGTCAGGCTCATTGACAATGCCAAAACCTCCCTCTCCAGACACAGGCACTCTGGGTTTGCTGAGGCAGTGTCCACTGCCAAGGACCTTTGCGAGGCCATGAACATAGAGCCAGAGCTTATGGAGAAAAGGCTCAGGAACACAAAAAGGCAGTTTGCATATGAGGCTGCTGACGAGGCCTTCAGTGATGCCCTCAAAAGGCTTGAGGTAACATTTTTTAATAGTGTTGTGGACTCAGCTTTGATGTCACTGCAGGAGCGTTTTGAGACCATGTCCCAGGTCAGAGACAAATTTGGAGTGCTGCTTGATTTCAGCAGAGTTGATGGAATGTCAAAGGAGGACTTACCAAGAAACTGCAGTGAAATGCAGAAGACACTGACTGAGAAAGGAAGTTCTGATATTGATGGACTTGAGATGTTTCAGGAAATTATCAACCTTCCACAACTGCCACCACAGACAACTGCCTTGGAGTTGCTCACATTTCTCCATGAGAAAAGCCTTCAAGAGGTGTTTCCAAATCTCTTGGTTGCTCTTCGAATCGCATTAACTCTCCCTGTTACAGTTGCGTCTGCTGAGCGAAGTTTTTCAAAACTGAAGCTCATTAAAACATACTTACGTTCTACAATGGGGCAGGAACGTCTAAGTGGTCTTGCTGTCATCAGCATCAATGGTGAAGTGGCTCAGAAGCTGTCATATGATGACCTAATCTGTGATTTTGCAGCCAAGAAATGCAGACGTGTGCCTCTATAGAGCCTCCCAAAACTGGTGGAAATGTTTGATCCATACAGTATTATGGCTCTCTCAAAAATTATGTCTTTGGTTTATTTTGATAACATTTGGTCAAAGAAGATTTTGCACTTTACTTGAATGTGTGTTTTAGCTGTTCTACATAGCCTACTGTGTTTACAAAGTAAGTAAAGTTTTGACTTTCAATCCTCTAAATCTTATTTTTTTTAAGAAGATTGACTGTTCTTGTTTGTACTTATTGTGTGTGTTCTGGCTGCTATATAGTGTGTTTACAAAGTAAAGTGTGTAAATATTTGTGTAAATAGTTTCTGCATGTAAATCTTTGCTTCATAGAAGAATTTTTCTTACTTGTATACTTCTGGTTTTAAGTTTGTATTTATGGATAACTATTTAATTTAAACGATTTTGGACATTCCAATACTTGTGTGTACTGTATGTATGTTTTGGCTGTTCTTTGAACTGTGTTTACAAAGTAGATTTAACTTATGGGGGGGGGGCCCATAAAGGAGGAGGGCTCCAGACTAAGATTTTTCATTGGTTGCACTGGTGCGCCTAACTTATTTTTTTTAGGTGCACCAGCAGAAAATGTAGGTGCACCCAAATTTTTCATTGCGTCTCCTTTAACGCCAAAAGGATTTTTTAACAACAATAAGGTGTAGAGAAATACTTGATTTGAAGCCCAATTATATAGCTATATATATATAAAAAAAACTCACATAGCCTATGCATATTTTCGCCTTTGCTAATTGCATTATGTCAGCACTTTGAAGTGAGCTATAGACCGAATTTTGAGAAAATGTAATTAAAAAAACTCACATGCAAATTCTGCTGGCCAATGGAGTCGAACGTCCGCACTTGCGGCCAACTTGCCACAGTCAGCTGCTGTTGGTAGTGGTACATGGAGGCTACTTTTTAAATAACCATAACTTGCTAAATTTTCAAACGGTTTGTTTTGTCAGAGATGTAGTTACGGCACTGAATGAACTGCATGATACTGATGAACAATTATGTTAGATTCAAAAAAAAAAAAATAATGTTCTAAAATAGGTACAATATTATAACCACGTTAATAACGTTTGTAAGAAACCAAACCGTTGGTAAACCGGTTGAAAATGTAGCAAGTTATCGTTATTTAAAAAGTACATGTACCACTACCAACACAATGTTATGGGTGAGCAGCTGACTGGCAGGATGGCCGTAAGTGCGGATGTTCTAGACGCCGCCGTAAGACATTTCTATAAATCTACACATGTAGGTGAAGGGTTTTATTTGGAAAACGTTGCGAGATACCACCCAAAGGCTGTTTAGAGTAAAGGCGCACGAAGATTCTGTGTGATAGACAGCTGGCTTAACCGCGGATTAACGAATGGCGGCTCACTTGACCGCAGTTTACCAACGCCCGCAGCTGTCTTCTTCTTTAATGTATCTCCTATTACACCAATAAATTGGGCACATGCTGTATCATTGCTGTAGGTCGGGTTGACGTTTAATCAATTTTTCTTCATCAAAATAATCTCTGATTTAAATGTCGTGAACGGCATTTCCTCCTTTGCAATGTTGTATGCAACATTACATTTTATGATAATTTCGGATTCCTCCGAGGACCTGATTACTACTGCCTGCCTCTGAAATGCAGCTGGGAGAGGGGCCACTTTATCCACACATTTGTCACGGCATATTGTGTGCTTTCTGGACATTTTTTAACGTTTCGATACGAAACGACTTTGCCTCGCCTACTATTACCGGCCATATTCTGACGGCACTCCCAACAGTAAATGCAGTGCATTGCATTCCGTCCTTTGTCGTATCTCAGCCAGGGAAATCATCATGTCTGAAAGAGTACATTTTGGGCTTTTTATTTTGAGTCTCGGGGCCGGGCTCAATCTCAGACTCGGTTGTCTCCTCTGGTTCCGAATCTATAATGCTATCGCCGAAGGACCGGGGCCAGTTGGCATCTTCCCAGGGACCGTCACCGGTGTCTTGGCTGGATTTCTTAATAAAAAAGCTTTCAATGTTTCTACCTCACTTCATTTTCACTCGTTTTGTCGTGTTTATTTTCTTTTCGGTTTCATTGAGGCAACTCTGGCGCTCAGCCTGCTTAGGTCGATCGCATTTCTTCAACTCACACTTAGAGCAGTGAAAAAGAAGACAGCCAATCAGAGGCAAAGAAACGCCCCCAGCTCTGTCTCTTATTGGTGACAACCATGGGTGACAACAAATCAGGCGTCCATAGAGAGATGCTGCGCTTCCGCAAAAAAAAAAAAAATTCACCCGAGCAGTGCGACCTAGAATTTTTTTTAGTCGCACTATTAAATATTTTGGTCGCATGTGCGACCAAATTGGTCGCACTCTGGAGCCCTGAGGAGTTATGCTTAGGGCCCCAAAATAGCTAGCAGCGGCACTGCCTGGACCTATAGACCCTTTTACTGTTTGTACACAATGATGACGTAGAACGCATGCGCGCGCAGTCCGGCAACAGAAGTATGGCAGAGATCAACAGCTTGTCAAGCTATGCAAGGGAATTATCAACACAAGATCGCAAATTTTACTTCAACAAGTTGACTTTGACAAATGGTGTCCGACTTCCAGATCCATGTACTATTAATGAGTGGGTTGAAGACGTCAGCAAGTGGCCGAATATACAGTGGCCAGATATATATACGTATTTAATAGAGAAACCGAGCGTGTACACCAGAGAGAAATTACGAGCCTATAAGTCACTGGATGCTGATGAATACTTTGTCTGTGGTCATGTACAGAACGTCAAATACCATGACATAGACTCGGGTTTTGTGTGGTGAAATCAGATATCCTCCCTAGTCAAAGACAAGGACACAAGACAACGATGTATGAGGCTTGGGTTATAATCAACCAACGAGAAAACTACGTCCTCACAGCGAATTGCACCTGTATGGCGGGGTAAGTTGCCTATTATTTGGTTTTGTGGGCTTGTAGCTAACATAGTTCAGAGCTCTATGATATACATAGTTGTTATGCAAAGATGAATTATGCTTCTGTGTTACTGTCCTTTCAGGTTTAACTTAGGCTATTACTCTGCTTTATTACTATTCTTTTCCATAATGCATAACATTATGGAGCAGACAGTATGTTTATTATGTTTTTGTGAAATTTCAGACTTGGGTCATGCTGCAGCCATGCAGCTGCAATACTGTTCAAAGTTGAGCTCTATGTTAGGATGGGAGGGACAGAGAAAGCAGCGGTTACTTCTGGAGTGTGCATGTGGAAAGATATCAGCAGGAAAGAAGTCAGACCAGCTCCATTGAGGGAAATCAGCTTCCATAAACCCAAGAGGCTAAGCAGGCAGCTTCCAGCAGCTTCAACATCTGCTAGGAAGAGTAGTAACACACCCAGAGGCATGTAATAGTTGACAGAGCCTAGATAAGTTTAATTTTGCCATAGTGCATTTTATTAATTCAGAGGATTTCATAATCTAGCCTGAGAAAGGTGTTACTTATGCATAGATGAAAAGGCCTACAGACACAGTTTGAATAATGTCAGTATAATTAGTTATGTTAGTTTTAATATGTCTGTGCATTTGTCTTCAGATTACTGATTCTAGAAATCTGATTGTTATCTATTGTACACCCGTTTAAGAATAATTCAGTCAGTATTCTTAAAATGAATTAAAGTGAACATTATGCAGCACAATAATCGTGTATTTTTGTTGTTCTATTATCAGTGTTGACAGATTATGACATCCGGGAACTGCAGGTTGTGGACCCAGGTGTTGCAGTGCTGACAAGCCTGGAAAATAGTGACACGGACACTGCATCATCTGACCCTGATTCAGAGGAGCTTCCAGACTTACCTGAGCCCTTGACTGCTTTATTTGATGCAACACTTAGGGAACTCTCACCACAGGAAATGCAGGTGAATATTTCACTGACTTAAAACGACACTACAACCTCATCAATGTGAGAAATTGGAATTTGTGACTCGGCAACAGTCAATGTCAAAGGAGTGGCACACCTATAGGGCTGGTCGGATCACAAGTACCAAATTTCACCATGCGACCACAACTGACAAGATCAGCATGACATACCTAACTGATATAATGCAGTACAACAAAACACAGTTAAATGTCCCATCTGTGCTCTGGGGTCAAAACATGGAGGAAACGGCAAGACAAGCCTACACTGCATTTATGTCCCAAAGCCATCCAGATTTCAGCATAAGCTCATGTGGCTTAGTGGTGCAACCTTCTGAGCCACACCTTGGATCATCACCATATGGGATAGCAAGATGTACCTGCTGTGGCAAAGGGGTGGTAGAGATAAAGTGTCCCTACAAATACCGTGATAGCCTTCAAGGATGTACAGAAGACAAGCAGTTTTGTCTGGACAAGTCATTCTTATTGAAACAGTCACACACATACTACTATCAAACTCAACTTCACATGTTTGTGTGTGGTGTTAGCTACTGTGACTTTGTCTTGTGGACGAAGGAGAAGTTCATTGTGCAACTTTCTCTAAGAAATGAAGATTTTCTGCAGGAGGCGTTGCTAAAAGCACATGACTTCTTTATCTCAAGTGTGTTGCCTGAACTACTGACAAGAAGACATGACCCTGTCTTGGTGACACAGAGAGCCTGCGAATACTGTAAAAGGCCAGATTTTGGAAAAATGATCATCTGTGTCAAATGCACCAACCACATACACTACAGTTGTGCACAAATAAAAAGGAAGTCAGCAAAATGGTTATGTAGGAAATGTCTGAGAGTTGAGGCTTGAATGCCTTAGTTTAGGACTGAATTATTAGGAATTATTATTTACTGTTTGATCAGTTTGATTGTAATATATTGTACATACTCCTACTTTCCATATCAATGTTTAATCGCACTTTAATGGCACCTTTGTTGTTTGTATACTATGTTAATATCATTACAAATAAGTGATGCTGCACACTGAATTAAGAGATAATCTGGGGGCAAAAGGACCATTAGACGCACCAGTTAGTGGGGTCGTATAAGGCTCAGTCATTTCAAATTCGTGTTAAAGTTTGGTTTTCACTTCCAAGTTGAAGTTTAGGGTCTACAGAAAAATTTGAGTCCGAGTGTCAAACACACAGATGAAAAATGGCCTCTAGGGGGCGCCGCAAAATATGTAAACAGCTACAACTTTTGATTAGATTATCCAATTTTAACATATGAGGTATGTATGGATTCAGAATTAAAAGGAGAAACAGGTATACCAAGCATTTGGTGACCAGATAAAAAAAATACACTTTTTACCCAAAATATTACATGGACACAAGCGAAATTATGCTTTTTTTGGAGATAAAGTCTGGAAATGTCCTCAAAGTTGCTATGAAACATGATTTTTAAAGTTATTGTAAATAAAGGCTGTGTAATTACTCGACTGGATTTAAGATTGGTGTTCAGAATATCCCTATAGCACAAACATAGCTGGGATACCCGTACACAAATATGGCTGCATATAGCCTACGTGATATGAAGCACCCAACTTGCAGGCCTTTTGTTATTGTTGCACTTTTTAATTATTTTGCTGCTTTCATCCATGAAAAATAAGGTTATAGTAGAGTTATGCCATCTACTGCCACAAGAGGGCAGACTAGCAGACACATTTCCCTTCATTTGACAATCAAGCATCTGTGTTAATTTCTCTCTGGCAATATTGGTATGTTGAAGGTAAGAAAACAACAATGAACATGTTTGGATGCTAAGTTATGTTTTTAATGAACTTGTACGACAAATAATGTGTGATAAATTGTGAAATATCAACCACAGCTAGTAGCTAATAAATCCAAACAGTAGCTAGCATTAACATTAGTCATTTTGCTAGCACCAGTTAAAGCTAACTTTAATGCTGGCAGCAGGATGGAATGAATAGGTCTATTGGGTCTTGCACTTGTGTAAATTTTAGGTTTTTAGCTGTTTATTTTACATAACATACTTAAGTTTGATTTGGTTACAAAAAGGTAAATACAAAACTATTATATTTTATCTTTCCTGTTGACAAAATACAGGAGTTCAACAAGCAGGGTATGGGCTGCTTGAATTCTGTTTTTATGAGATGGCTGAGGTAAGAAAATGGGAATTGTGCATTCTGTGCCAAAAAGAAACTGAGGAACAACTTGTTTGCCCTCTTGCGAATCCAGTTGCCAGTCGTAGAGTGGGAGCCTACAAAGAAATCATCAACCTTGTGAGTCAGTTTAGAGCTATTGTTGCGGCTCCTACCCAGATGTAGATCTTCCAGATGAAGAATTGATGCAGCAGAATCGTGCATCCTGGCACAAATCATGTCGTCAGCTTTACAGATCCTCAGCATTTGAACACGCAAAAAAACGCACTGCCCGTGAGGGATTTCCTGGTGTAAATAGAAGATCTTGTCGGACTGGAGAACCTGTTAACCGCAATCTATGTCTCTTCTGTGCTAAAGAAACAGATGCAGTAGACCATTCTTTCCAGAAATTATCACTTACCCAAGAGATACATGACAAGGCAGGTAAACTAGGAGAAGATCGTATTCTGGCACTCCTTGCAGAAGGAGATCTGGTTGCTATTGAAGCAAAGTATCATCTGAAATGCTACACAATGTTTAACCGCCGTTACTATGTGATTTGTAAACAAACCACAGTGAGTGAAAACCTTGAAATCACAGCAGAAAATGAATTGCTACAATTCATAAAAGAAGAAATTAGCGGGGGTAGTAGAGTCTTTGCTTTGCAAGATCTAACAGAGATGATGACTGAGAGACTGGAACAATATGGTATCCAGAAAATCGTGAACTGGACACGCCTAAAGGAAACAGTCCTCAAGAACTTCCCTGATTTGACAGAGGAGAAAGGTATCAGGGACAGAGTTTTGATTATGTGTTCGAAAACTGCTAGGAAGATCATATCAGACACATCACAAACACCAGATGAAGAAGCGCACACATTACTAATGGCAGCTTCAATTCTCAGAAAAGCAGTTTTTAATCATGAAACTCCATTTAAATTTGATTTCCCAGTGGTTGTGAAGAGACGTCTGTTCCCCAGAAAATGAAGTATTTCTTCCGCCATCTCCTCACAGGACCCAAATCCTCAACGGATCAAGATAATTCCAGACAGACTCTGTCTGTGAGTCAGGTGGCCATGCTAAATATGACCTCTCTTTCAACAAACTTGAAATGTGAGCCTCCACTTGCAGTGTTCCTTGCCCTTGATTTGCATTCGGAAACAAGAAGCAAGAAGTTAGTCAATCTGCTACACAAATATAAACTCACAGTATCATATGAGAAGGTCCTCAGCATGGAAGTTTGCTTTGCACAGGCCATTGCACAACAGACCAGGAAGAATGCAGATATAGTCTGTCCTACAAATTTGCGTCGGCAAATTTTCACAGTTGCAGCCCTTGATAACTTGGATCATAATCCCACATCACGCACTGCAATCTCATCCTTCCATGGAACTGGGATTTCACTATTTCAGTTTCCTACATCAGAGAAGCCTGGGTTGCACCAAGAATGTCTGAAAATCAACTCAAAGAAATCTGGAGAAAGCAGCATAGTAGGACCCATCCTGCCTCATTCGTATACATCTGTACCACCTGTGGGCCGGAATCTTGTTACCCAACCTCCAGTTAAAGTTGTGCAGCCAGTGGTGAGAGGTTCATTTGATGCAGAGAGACAGCATGAGGAGGCATGGATGAAGGCAGTAAATGACATCCTCTATGTCAATTCTGATTTAGAAAGTGGCACTCCAACAATGTGGTCTTCATTCCATGCTGCTCGATCTGATGTTGTTGGACAGCCGGAAAAAAGCATTGAGGCCCTCCTGCCACTTTTTCATGACAAAGCAGCAACCCCAGAAATGATTCACCATGGAATGAACCTGGTGAAGAAAAACACTGAGCACCTCAACCCACAACAAGTCCCTGTGATGGTAGTGGACCAACCCCTGTATGACCTTGCAAAAAAAATGCAGTGGACCTTCCCTGACATCTTCGGAGATGACAAGTTTGTGGTGATGTTAGGTGGGCTCCACATTGAAATGGCTTTGTGGAGTACCATGGGAGATCTTCTGCATGGATCAGGATGGCCTGAAGCCCTGAAAGAAGCTGGGCTAGTGAATTCAGTGGCAGCAGCCACATCATTTCTGAAGGCATCCAATGTAATGAGAACAAGATATGCCCATCAAGTTACTGTTGTGGTACTCCATAGCCTTCTACAGCGAGCCTATGAGGACAGTGGAACTGAGATGGTCCTTGAGGACTGGGTTGAGAGAGTTGCCCATGAGAGCCCAACATTCTCCTTCTGGCTGCTTGTGTACAAGTACCAACAGAGTATCTTCATGTTCATATGAGCACATCGCGAACGGAAGATCGAACTCATGGTCACAACCCTGCAGAAGCTTGTTCCTCTGTTCTTTGCTCTCGACCATCTTTGAGGAGAGCAGTAAAGACCTGGTTACACTAGATAACAAGGTGTGCGAGTCTGCAGCCGCTGCAGCATCGGTCCTTAAAGTTGAGTCAATGGGACAAGAGCAGTATAACAACTTCAAAAAGAATGTGCTGGACTCACATGACACACCACTGACAGCTCCGATCAAGCGAAACAACTTGATGTTGTTCCATGAGAAGAAAACACGCAAGAAGACAGCAGCTAAACTGAGGATGCAGCACTTCAAACGTCATGCAGAGCTTTATGGGAAAGCTTTCATTGTGCTTGAAAGCCGGAGTGGGAATTTGGAAGATTTTTTCTGCCACGAGTCTTCTCCATACCCACCTGCATTGTCATGCGAAGGATCCCTCAACTCCTGTACGAAATCAGATTTGTTGTTTTACATCCTGGGGAATCCTAAAAGTGGAGGAATATCTGACAGTGAGGAGATAGTTGCACCAGATCTTTATGATTTCATTGTCATTGATGGTGGAGCACTTATCCATTCACTGCCTGGCACGACTGTCCAAGGGAAGACCTTTGAGTCCTACTTCGACAAGGTGTTCTGCCCAAGAGTTCAACGTGACCTGAAAAGATCAACACGAGTGGACATCGTCTGGGACCAGTATCGTGCTTTGACAATCAAAGGAGGAACAAGAGAAAAGCGAGGATCAGGCACCTGACAACGCATCTCTGGCACTGCCAAAGTCCCAAGAGATTGGCAGGCATTTCTGGCAAAAGAGGATAATAAGACAGAACTGTTTTCATTCCTGTCAACTGTGCTTGTAACAAATGGACAGTTCCCAGATGACAAAGATGTCTACATAACAGCAGATGATTGCGTCCACCATGTTGGAAACAGTCCTCCAATGGATCACTGCAACCACAAGGAAGCTGACACTCGTGTCCTAGTGCATCTTCTCCATGCCCTCCAAACAGCATCAGTTGGGATGGTCTATACTGGAGACACAGATGTTGTCGTAATCCTGCTGAGTAATTTCCATCATATCAAGGCTTTGAATGCAACTGCAGAAATCTGGATCTGCTTCAAAACTGGAAAGACATCAAGAATGATCTCCCTGAACACTCTCGCCACAAAACTGGGCACAGAAACATGTAAAGCCATGGCTCTCTTCCACGCATTCACGGGATCAGACAGCACATCTTCTTTCAAGTTCAGGGGTAAGCGATCCTGCTGCAAATTGATGCACGAAGTTCCACACTTGACAGAGGAGTTCGCAACCATCATTGAGACTCCATTCCAAACCTCTCCAAGGCTGAAAGAAGTTGCAGCAAACTTTGTCTGTAGGCTGTACTCCAGTGAATCAAATGAGGAAAATGATGTTGATCTTCTTCGAATGAGGCTATTCTCACAGAAGACGAGGGATGTTGAAAGAATCCCCCCAACAATGGATGCTTTGGATCTACAAGCATCTGGACAACAGCCCACATGTAAGTATGCACCTGTATGGATTTGAGTACTATATAATCACAAAAAAACCATGCATTTATGTATTCATTCATTTAGGTCTATAATGCCTGACAACAACCCCACTGACCATGGGTGGAAAGAAGAGGACAGCAAACTTCTTCCCATTTGGACTACGCTACCACTTGCCAAAGACGTATTCCAACTAGATGTGAAGTGTGGTTGTACAAGTACTTGTACAAGTCGACCTGCCAGTTCTCGGTGCAAGTGCATGAAGGCGAAGTTAAAGTGCACACGTCTGTGCAAGTGCACATGTCAGAACTTCTAAGACTGACATCGAATAAATCAAAGAAGTAAATTATAGTTATCATTGTAGAGTGAAGTTCTCAGAATAAATGTTAGCCCTATGGTCCTCTGTTAATTTTTTGAATGCCAGAAAAACTATTGTTTATCTTCTTATTGTTATTGATTTACTTTCTTCCAGATATAAAGTTATTTTGTGAAAATTTCTTGTGAATAAAATGATGGCTTGTTGGCTTGATTGATTGATTGATTGATTGATTGACTGACTGAAAAAAGTTGAGACACCTGATCCTAAATCAATACATAGAAAGTTCATGGCTGTTACATTTTGCGGCGCCTCCCAGGGCATAGAATAGAAGAGTGAGGAGCATTTTTAATTTCAGTTTAGTCACCACACAGTCTTGACTTGTGAAATAACATTAAAAAGTAAAATTCCTTAGCAACTGTGAGGATATTTTCAGACTTTATCGTTAAAAAAGCATAATTTCGCTTGTGTCCATGTAATATTTTGGGCTAAAAGTGTATTTATTTTTATCTGGTCACCAAATGCTTAGCATACCAGTTTCTCCTTTTAATTCTGAATCCATACATACCTCATTTGTTAAATTTGGTTAATCTAATCAAAAGTTGTAGCAGTTTACATATTTTGCGGCGCCCCCTAGAGGCCATTTTTTATCTGTGTGTTTGACACTCGGACTCAAATTTTTCTATAGACCCTAAACTTCAACTTAGAAGTGAAAACCAAACTTTAACACCAATTTGAAATGACTGAGAAAAATTACACATGCATCCGACCCAGTGGCGGTTTTAGACACGGGCCACCCGGGCGGTGGCCCGGGGCGGCACTTTTTCAAGCCACGTAGGGGGCGGAACGAACAAGTAAATAAATAAATAATAATCTGGGCTGCGAAGCGTTTTTCTATTATCTATCATATCACTGTGGGGTGCAGGCGCTCCTGCTTGCGCCCATGCTTGCTAAGAAGGTGACATCTATGTGTGAAAACGGGGAAGGGGGAGGGAGGGCGGGGGAAAAGTTCACCTTGGAACAGACAAGTGGGGGGACGGGGGGATCCACTGTAGGCTATAGAGCAATAATAAAATGCAATAAGTGGGCGCAAGTCAGTCACACCTCATAATTACAGGCCTATAATTCCTGCACGTTTTTTAGTTTTTGTGAATTGTGTGAAATGGCTTATACAAATATGTAATGCTGAACGATTAAGTGTCACCAAGGGCAAGGTGAATTGGTTTAGTCTAAACTTCTGTACGAGTGACAGTGTTGGGGGGATGGGAAATTTGTTGATTGTCGAGTGCAAAATAAGCACAGAGAGATGGATAGAAAAAGGCAAAAGCCATCAGGATCGCAATTTCGAAAAAAAAGAAAAGAAGAAGAGGAGAAACGATCAAAACAAAAAGGTATGCCACTATGTTCTTTCTGTATGATTATTACAGTATCCATGTCATGAATGGCTAATGTTAATTGGTGGAATAACTCTTAGGCCTACATTTGTTAGCCTGCTAATATGCTGCCTATGATATGATTATACAACAATAATTCGGTTTTAACTCAATAAACACGAGTTCTAATTTCATGATAAGATTGTGCTTTGCAACAAAACTGTTACACGTTCAGTTATTATTTATTTCCATCATTTCGGTTGACGTTGGGCCGTGTAATAAGCCAACGGAATGTTCATCTTCTGAGGGCAGTTTCAAAGACGGAACATTTGCCATTCGCTCCATTTCGTGACAAAGTATAGTTTACCAGTCATAAGTCAAATCTATAGAATTATATGCAGTAATCAAGCAGCTAATTGTTCCTCCCTGAAAGATAGGTTAATATAGCGTCTTATGGCAGATATTTAGCATGTAGGCAGTAAGGGCATGTTTATTTAAATTTGTTTATTTGAATTCATGGATGTTTTGTATAGAGTTATATAGCCTCCGGTCTTTTGATGTCAATTTCAGGGGCACTTCTAAAATATTTTGGAGCATCCTCTGCCACTGGTGGTCAGGATGAGCCACCCACCTCCCCCGCTAGACAGGACTCTGCTGAAGATCAGGATGAGGAGGAGCGGCCATCTATGTCGTCAGCAGTTTCCCCTCAAATATCTGACATTGAGGATGAAGACCTCTTTGTCTCTAGGCCTACTTCTCCCCAGCATGAGCCTTCAGGTTGGTTTTTGCATATCTCTCTCTTTGTGTGTGTGTGTGTGTGTGTGTGTGTTTATTTGTGGAGGGGTTGCGCCCAGGCTAGAAGACAACTGGACAATGCTCGGGGACATTTAATTTAAAAATAAATATGTGTTATGTTCCACTGGCTTGTGCTTTGACTAATGTTCCAATATGCTGTCTGATAGAAACACCTGGAGCTGAACCCCCACTGAGCCCCACTGAAGATGAGCCTCTGTCTACTGACCCTGCTAGCTGGCCCTCACCTCTGACTGACAGGATTCGGACTGAGCTGGTTCGAAGAGGACCAAGTAGGTTGCCACCTAACTTTGTTTTTCGGAAGAATGAGAGTGATGGGAGAAGTTGCCACCACCAATATTTTACGAAAACATTAGTTAGTGGTGAAAAGATGGCAAGAAGTTGGCTGGTGTATTCAATGAAGAACAACAGCCTCTTTTGCTTCTGCTGCAAACTGTTTTCAAAGAGGCTCACTAATTTGACAATGTCAGGAATGTCAAATTGGAAACATGCAAGCGCAAACCTCACAGCACATGAGGGTAGTCCAGAACACCTCAATTCCATGAAAGCATGGAAGGAACTGTCAGTGAGGTTAAGAAGTGGGGAAACCATCGACAAGCAGGAGATGGCACTTGTGGAGGCTGAGAGGATGAGATGGAGAGCAGTGCTGACCCGTCTCATTGCTATTGTGCAGTCACTGGCAGTTCGTAATTTGGCTCTCAGGGGACACACAGAAACACTCTTCACACCATCAAATGGGAATTTCCTCCAAGAGGTTGAATTGATGGCCAGGTTTGATCCCATAATGAAAGATCACCTTAACCGTGTCACAAGAGGAGCAAGTCACAACAGCTACCTTGGCCAGCATGTGCAAAATGAGCTCATTGGTTTATTGAGCAGCAAAATATCATCTACTATGGTTGATGACATCAAGCACGCCAAGTTTTTTTCAATTATTCTGGACTGCACACCGGACATTAGCCACACAGAACAGTTATCAGTGGTAATTAGAGTGGTGTCACTGATGGAGAAGCCCCATATCAAGGAGCATTTTATGGGATTTTTGGAGGCAGAGGAGTCCACAGGCCTTCACTTGTCATCCATGATCCTGAAGAGACTTGAGGAGTTGGGAATTCCTTTTGAAGACTGCAGAGGACAGTCATACGACAATGGAGCCAACATGAGGGGCAAAAATAAGGGAGTTCAAGCCAGGCTCTTAGAAAAGAATCCCAGAGCTCTGTTTGTGCCATGTGGGGCGCATACACTGAATTTAGTTGTGTGTGATGCTGCAAAGGGATCTGTTTATGCCATGAGCTACTTTGGTGTCTTGCAAAAGCTCTACACACTATTTTCAGCCTCCACCCAAAGATGGTCCATATTGAAGAAATATGTGAGCATCACCTTAAAGATGTGGGCAGAAACAAGGTGGGAGAGCAAGATCAAGAGCGTCGAGCCCATGAGGTATCAGGGAGCTGCCGTGAGAGAGGCTTTGATCGAGGTGAGAAACCACACCAAAGACTCTGCTATAAAGGCGGAGGCCCAGTCTTTGTCTGAGGAGGTGGGGTCGTACCGCTTCAGCATCTGCACGGTTGTTTGGTATGACATGCTATCTGCAATACAGCATGTCAGCAAACTCATGCAGTCTCCTGGTATGGATGTGGACATAGTTGTCGGTCTTTTGAAGAAGACTGAAAGAGGTCTCCAGAGCTACAGGGCAAGTGGCTTTGTGACTGCACAGATGGCGGCAAAAGACCTCTGTGAAGATATGAATGTGGAGGCTGTTTTGAAACAGAAAAGGCTCAGGTCTACAAAGCGCCACTTTTCATTTGAATCGCATGATGAGCCTCAGTGATGCACTTAGGAAGTTGGAGGTTGAATTCTTCAATGGTGTTGTCGATTCAGCCATGTCAGCCATTAAGGAGAGGTTTTCCACATTGGAAAATGTGGGAAACAAATTTGGATTTCTGACGAACTTCCCAAGTCTTCCAGGTGAGGAGCTGGCAGAGCAATGCGAGGCACTAGGCACCACACTGCACTTTGAAGGGCACTCTGATCTGGACAGTAGAGAGCTTGTTCAAAAAATTAAGAACTTCCCTGAACTGCCATCAAAATCAATGAGCCTCCTTGAGCTTATCACTTTGATGTATGATAAGGATCTAACGGAGATCTACCCCAACTTTTGGACTGCCCTCAGGATTGCGCTTACTCTGCCAGTCACAGTGGCTCAAGCAGAGAGGAGCTTTTCAAAGCTAAAGTTGATTAAGACCTACCTTAGGTCAACCATGTCTCAGGAACGGCTGACTGGCCTTGCTGTCATCAGTATTAATCACTCAATAGGGGAGCAAATTTCATACGATGACATTATTGAGGATTTTGCATCAAGGAAGGCCAGAAAGGTTAAGTTTTAGTTTCTTAGTGTTTCTTAGTTTGTGTTTTCTGTTCTTTCAGTGCAATAGTGTAATAATTAGATTTTCTTTTTTTCGTGTGTTTTTACATTTGTGTTTATTTATTCTATTTTATATTTGTATATTATCCTTAATATTTTATATTATTGTATCTCTGCTCTTTTTTGTATAGTATTCTTAATGTTCTCTGCTCTTCTTCATTTTTTTCTATATCTGATATATTTTTTTTCCATTTGTATGTTGTAACTTATACTGTGTTGTGCATAATTTTGCACATTGATTCCCTATTTAAAGTTCTATAAAAGGTTTTTTGCAATTGTGCACAGTTTGTCTTTCATTTATTTAGAAAAAAATAAAGAATTTAGAACCGCCACTGATCCGACCCCACTAAGTGGCAGACAATGTTGGGAGGTTTATTATAATTCATTACGTTTTAAGTACAGTAAATACATGTTACAAATAAATCACTTTAACTCCTACATGGTTATGTGCAAGTCATTTGGGAACAACACTCTTAAAGAGGTTTGTGAGGGCACCACATACAGTCACAACATCATCCAGTAAATCAACCTGCGACACTGGAATAACTGTTTGCAGAATCTTAAAGTTTTTCCACCGACCAATAACTCGTTCCACATGGATCCTCACACGGGAAAGTTGTCTGGATGTGTCCACTTCCTGTGCAGAAAGCTGCTTTTTTCCCTTTGAGAAATGAGGGATACGAAGGGTTGCACCATAAGCTGCAAGCTCGTCTCTGATGAGAAATCCTCTGTCTGCTAAAACCTCATCTCTAGGCTCCAAATGTTTGAAGAATCCTGACTCTTTAGTGATCTGCTTGTCTGAAACCCGTCCACCCCACCCAGGAGACAGAAATGAAATTGCACCAGCTGGAGTGATGCCGATCAAATATTTAATGGTGTTGTTGTGTTTATAATTTGACCATGTCTGGGCCCTGGAAGTCAGAGTACTGGGTCTAGCTATGAAAATTCTGTGCAATCTATTATGCACCTGCATCTTTTAAATTTGCGCTTGAATATTTTTGGCATATTTTTCAGTACTGCCTCCTTACTTGGCCATTTAATGAGTGGCTTGAGGACCACGGCCATAACAGGGACCCAGCTCCGCAAAATATTTGATATGGTGGTTTTTGATACCTTAAATCTATATGCCAAGTCAGTATTAGATAGGCCCAACCTTAATTTCATCAATGTAACCAAAAGGTGGTCCTCGACTATATGTTTTTTGCAAATTATTTCTACGCTGCCTGTTATTTTTGTAAGCAGCCACTCAAAGATCACAGAAGTCAGTGCTGTGAGAAATATCAATTGTACATTGTTGCACTTAACAGTGGTGTAGGAAAATGTAGATTTTTGCAGCTCCTCTTTCAGCTTTACATTTTCAGCTCGTAGTGTGTCCAAATCCTGTCGCAGGTTGACATAGTCCTCCTGAAGTTGACTGTGTCTCAGGTTCGGATCATCATACTCTCTCCTTGGAACTGGGATATCCTCTTCAGCTTAAATATAGAAAAAAAATGATTAGCATGTGCTGCAATCAATGCAGACAAGTTCACAATCAAGGGGTACTCACACATTTTAGAAGATACTTTATTGATCTCAGGGGGAGATTTTCCTCTGCATTTGATCCATCCAGGGGCCAGTGTACACATACATATGCAATTGGAGCAATGTGCCTGCCACACACACACACACACACACACACACACACACACACACACACACACACACACACACACACACACACACACACACACACACACACACACACACACACACACACACACACACACACACACACACACACACACACACACACACACACACACACACACACACACACACACACACACACACACACACAAATCTTTTCATAAACAGTTGATTCCAAAACCACTTCTCACTCCCGCGATGGTTAGGGTCAAGTGGGCGTGGCCTATGTGAAGTAGGCGTGGCCGGTGTGACGTAATGGCTCCGCCCTCCTCACCTGTCTAAAGGTGCTGCCATCTGTGGCTGGAGTAGTTATTGCAGCTTATGTGTTCGATCCTGCTTCCTAGTGGCTATGTGAGGGTAATGCAGCTTGTGTGTTCGATCCTGCTTCCTAGTGGCTATGTGGGGGCAGCTTATGTGCTTAAAATAGAGATTCCGACACTCATTCGGCTTTATCTGCATGACCTTGATCAGGTTGTACACCTCAAGGCCTTCACGCTTCTGTTGCAGCATTGGTGTGCGTTTTGTGGTCACATGCAGTACAATAGCCCTTACAAAAGGAAAATAATACATTTTATGACAGCCATTTAAAATTATGATGTTAACTGTAAAATTAGCAAACACTTATCATTGCTTCATGCTTGGCAGACGCGCAGGATCCAACCTGCGCGTCTGCCAAGCATGACAGATGCTCCATCACATGCAAGGGCCATAAAACACTCACCCAAAAAGTTGTCATCGAAGCCATATTTATGAAGGCATGTCATCCATGCCATCCAACTCAAGAAGATCGAAGAAGATTGTGTCCGGCTCTGCATCAGCAATAGCTGCCCTTAAACAGACCCCCAACACAGTCTTGTGACTGATTGTGGTGGAGTCGTCAATCAACACACACAATTTGTCTGTTTTTGATTATGTCGTCGGCTATTTTCTTCTTCATGTCTGTAGCAATATGGTCAATTATATCACCACACGTCTTGTCTGTGTGCAAAACTCGCCCCATGTTAACTCCATTTAACTCTTGCAAGGTCACATCAGTTGGCATATCTGTGACTGGACGCCCATGCTTACCGATTTTGTAGGCTGTTCGGAACACTAGGCAAATGTAAGCTTGCTGGTAGTTCTACCAGGAGGACTCAAATCACGCGCGGCTGGCCGCCAATCACCAATCACCAGCTACCAATCACCTGCCTACACCTGCTCTATAAAGAGTAGTCTAACATATGTCTTTGCTGCTCAGGTCTTCGTTCGACGCATACTGCTGCTTTACTGTGCTTCTGATTATCTCGTCGCTTAGTTGCTACGTCGGTTAATACACACCAAGAGGTTATAACTTCGGATTCGTGCTGGTCGGCCTACTACTTCTGGTCCCGGCAAGCGAGCGCAGAAAGCCGTTTTTTTCGGTCCCCGGTATCCTCAACAACACCACCAACAAGTTCCCAACACGGACATCCGCCTGGTTCTACAAACCCTCGCCGAGTTGGTGCAAAGCATTGGCGCCAGGATGGACGCCGTCGAAACGCCATGCGGAACTCCCGGACGGGTCCAGGCCCCCAACCCGCTGTCGTCGGTCGCCACGGCGCCTTTTCTACTTCCAGCAACCATCAGGCTCGGCTTCCTCCGCCTTCACAGGCTACGCACCTGGCACGTGCCCTGCTACCATGGCTACTGCAGTCCCCGCGTTAGCCCCCGCAGCGTATTTTCTCTCACAGCTCTACAGTCCAGCTTCAGGTTGCGGCTCCCTCGGTTGGGTTAGGGGGTTTATTCCAAGGGCAATGGTTTGCTGAGGGATGGCCAGTCGAAGCTGGTACGTTCGCCCTCGGGTCAGAGTCGTCTGCGCTGTTCGAGCTTTACGCTATCGTAGCAGCTAGCGTTCTGTGGGGCAAAGCATGGCGGCGTTAACGTATAACCATGTTTTGCGATAACAAAGCAGCGTCAAAACGGCTGGGAAGGTGGTCTTCCACAGCATACGGATTTTACATCCGGTTGAATTCGTTGAGTTCGTTGCACATGTCGGTGTGGTACAACACAGAACTCTACGTTCGCAATCAAAGGTTCATAATTATCTTTATACCGTGCACTGTTCGGTTAACTCCTTGTGTCTGAGGTTTTTCCCTTCACTTTAACATGAATGAAGTTGATGGGTTTAGGCACTGTGGTAACTGATTATTATTAAAAGGTTTTTATTGACGAAGGGCCTTTTAGATTGGTTCAGCTGCTGCTCACTAACTCTCACGTTCCTCTGCTCGCAATGCGATTCACATATCGTTCAATTTATTCAAAAGATCCAAAGACAAAGAACGGGTACATTATGGTATCATTTTATATTATTATTTATAGTCTTATTGTTAATAGTCTCAGTCGCGTTGGTATTTCATTTTTCATTTGCTCGTTTAGCTACGTGTGACAGTTAACAATGTTGGTGTAGGCTTATTACAATTATTTACGCGTGTAGGCCACTCCAACTCACTCGATATCTCAAAAAGATTAGTGTGCTCTCTCAGAGCTGGGAGATTTCATCCTTATTTTAACATATTACTCGAGACGGTGTTTTCTCACAGTTCTACGGGTTCATGCGTTCCCGGGTTCATGCGTACACGTCTCGTACTCAGACTTTTTCCCCTACACGGGGTATTTAATTTTTCATTTGCTTGTTTAGCCATGTATGTCAGTTAACAATTTTGGTGTATTACAATTATTTATGTGTGTTGGCCACTCCAACTCACTCGATATTTTTAATAGATTAGTGTGCTCTTTCCGGGAGTTTTCATCCTTATTTTAACATATTACTCGAGTCAGTGTTTCTCACAGCGTTCTACGGGTTCATGTGTTCTACGGGTTCATGTGTTCTACGGGTTCATGTGTTCTACGGGTTTATGCGTTCTCGGGTTTATGCGTTCTTGGGTTTATGCGCAAATGCGTACACGTCTCCTACTCAGACTTTTTCTCCTACACGGGGCCTAACTTTCGCTGATGTCACCTTCTCTGCGAGGCATTTTTCATCTAAAAAGCTGAACAAGGGTTGCCGGTCGTGTCTATCAAACGGCTGGGAAGGCGGTCTTCCACAGCTTACGAATCCTACATCCGGTCGAATTCATGGTTCTTCCTTCAAGCGCACACGATGCTCTAACGTCGGTTAAGGCAGGTTTATCACGTTTGCTACTACAGCTGTTTTTGGCGGCCTGTTTCCATTCTAGTCTTAGTCTTTGTGTCAAGGTGTCACTTTTGTTTTTATTAGTTTAGACACGTTCATACTCTTTCTTGTGATATGTGATACGTATTTTAAGAAGCTGCATTTCCCTCACATAGCATAAGGGGAGCAAAACCTTATCGAAGGCTGCTCCACCACAGAAGGAGCCGAAGCCTTTACGTCACCCCGGCCACGCCCACTAGGCCACGCCCACTTGACGTCCTCTCTAGCGGGTGGTTTCGAACTCGAGAGGCCAGAGATCAATAGGCAGACGGCAGAGAGCCACCCCGGGCCTACGACCGGGGGCTTGAAGTAGATCACGGTATTTTCCTCTCTCACGCGTTAGATACAATTCCCTCCGTTAAGCTTCAGTTACCATACCGAAACATGCCGACTTTATAATGAATGAAGTCAGTTAAAAGCATCCCGGGATCGGACAACTTTCTTCAAGAATATGCCATATTGAAATTCCGTTTAGGTATCGTCAAAGATACAAGTGCGTAGATTTGTTAAATAAGGTAAACGGTCGAAAATTGATGTTATGTCTTAAACAGTTGAAGTTCCGTTTGGACAAAACGTTATTACAGTTTATCGCCTAGTTTAGGTCAACGGAAATGAAGACATTTTAGCAGTCTTATTTTGTAAAAACACTCAGTCTCGTTCGTATTCGCCAACAACATTGCACTACGCATTTAATTATAGTATTGTCATATGACCAGCATTGTTTTCCTCACGCGATAAAGGTTTGTTGATGACGACATTTAGTCATAATTTTCGGTGTCAAAAGCAACACTATTTGCAACTACTGGTGGTGGTGGTTATCAGGTACTAAACTCATACAGCAAAATCGGCTATATAACTCAAGGTTAACCTGCAGCAACCCCGGCAAGTTCGACCACGTCGGTGGATCATCTAGAAAACACCCTTTGAGTTCGGTGTCACGTTGGTGGCATATCATGGAAAAAATAAAACTCAAGGTTCGCAGCGGCGACCCCGGTGAGTGCGTTGACCAAAGCGCAGCGGTAACAACTCGGGCACTCGTGACTATGACCACGTCGGCGGCACGTTATCTATTACTCATGGTTGACTGCAGTAACCCCGGTGAGTGCGTTGACCACGTCAACGCACAACTGGGGCACAACTCAGGCACTAGTCGTGAGTTCGTTGCACACGTCTGTGCGGTACAACACAGAACTCGACGTCCTACATCCGGTAGAATTCAAGGTTCTTTCTTCAAGCGCACACGATGCTCTCTAACGTCGGTTAAGACAGGTTTTACACGTTTGCAACCATAGCTGTTTTTGGTGGCCTGTTTCCTTTCTAGTGTTGGTCTAGTCTTGTGTCAAGCTGTCATTTTTGTTTTTATTAGTTTTAGTTACATTCATACTCTTTCCAGTGTTATCGTAATTCCATTTAGATATTATCGAAGTTACAAGTGCGTAGTTTTGTTAAATAAGATAAATGGTTGAAAATTGATGTTATGTCTGGAACAGTTGAAGTTCCAGTCGAACAAAATAACGTTATAAGTCTTTATCGCCTAGTTTAGGTCAACGAAAATGAAGAGACATTTTAGCGGTCTTATTTTCGTAAAACACTTTTTAGTCTTGTTTTATTCGCCAACTATATTGTACTATGCATTTAATCACTGCTATTGTCACATGCCCAGCATCCACGTTGCGTCCAGTCTCGTTTTTCTCACGCGATAAAGGTTTGTTGATGACGACTCTTGGTCATAATTTTCATTGCCAAAAGCAACACTATTTGCAACTACCGGCGGTGGCGGTTATCGGGTACTAAATTCATAAAGCAAAATTCGGTTTCATAACTCAGGTTAACCTGCAGCAACCCCGGCGAGTGTGACCACGTCGGTGGATCATCTAGAAAACACTCTTGAGTTCGCTGTCACGTCGGTGGCGTACATAGGAAAATAAAACTCAAGGTTGCAGCGGCAACCCCGGTGAGTGCGTTGACCACGTCGGTGGTAACAACTCGGGCACTCGTGAGTATGACCACGTCGGTGGCACGTTATCTAATACTCATGGTTTGACTGCAGTAACCCCGGTGAGTGCGTTGCTCACGTCGGTGGGAACAACTCAAGCACTCGTGTGTTCGTTGCGCACGTCGGTGCGGTACAACTCAGAACTCTAGTTCGTTGCAGCAACCCCGGTGAGTGCGTTGCCCACGTCGGTGGGAACAACCTAAGCACTCGTGAGTTCGTTGCGCACGTCGGTGCGGTACAACTCAGAACTCCACGTTCGCTGCAGCAACCCTGGTAGTGCGTTGACCACGTCGGTGGGCACAACTCGGGCACATGCAAATTTAATTACCACGTCGGTGGCATAATATCAAACACTCAAGTGCAGGGCACTCGGAGTTCATTGAACACGTCGGTGTTCAACACGGAAGTACACAATATTTGCTGCAGCAACACCGGTGAGTGCGTGACCACGTCGGTGGCACATCAAGGGCACTCGTGATTTCGTTGACCACGTCGGTGGTTCAACGCGAAAGCACTCAGGTCACGCAGCGACCCCGGAGAGTGAATCGACCACGGCAGTTGGTACAGCACGAAAGCACTCGTGGCTCGCTGCGTAACAGCTGCAGAGTGCTCTAAATTTTAATTGATCTCGCTGAGGTATTTCAAGTCAACTGCTTTTACGTGATTCATCGATCTCGCTGACGGTTTTAAGCTTATCGTTTTACGGTATGTATGATTGACTCTTAATATGTCGTATATTGGGTATGCCTTTTATCTTCCAGAAGCAGTATAGATCCTTGTCCACTTCTTCTACGCGGGTATGTATGGTCTCATTACCTCCTTTCGCTATTCTATTTTTGGGGTCGGCTCCGCCCCTGCCAGTCCCGGCAGGACATGCCGAGTTATCACCTATTTCCGGCGTAGGCCTACGTCCTCTCTTTTGGGGAAGGCTCCGCCCCTGCTAGTCCTGGCAGGATACGCCGAGTCCGCACGTCACCCTGGATCAGTGACGGGGCTCATGCCAAAGATTTACCATGCAAAATATTCCCATGTCGTTATTTAAATAAATCCTGTTCATACTTATCAGTGATCGAGTCTTTATGGGAGAAATGTAAGCTTGCTGGTAGTTCTACCAGGAGGACTCAAATCACGCGCGGCTGGCCGCCAATCACCAATCACCAGCTACCAATCACCTGCCTACACCTGCTCTATAAAGAGTAGTCTAACATATGTCTTTGCTGCTCAGGTCTTCGTTCGACGCACCTCCATCCACCCCACCACCACCAGGTCGGCCTCAGTCTACTTGTCCAGGGGAAGGCTCCGCCCCTGCTAGTCCTGGCAGGATACGCCGAGTCCGCACGTCACCCTGGATCAGTGACGGGGCTCATGCCAAAGATTTACCATGCAAAATATTCCCATGTCGTTATTTAAATAAATCCTGTTCATACTTATCAGTGATCGAGTCTTTATGGGAGAACTAGTATCGTGTTTAGCCTTATGCATGTCTTGGATTTTCTGGTGAATGTCATTACGTTCTGTGTTCTTTTCTATCTCCACTGCTTTTAAATGGGATCTGGAATCTCTGTGTTCCTTGATTTTCTTACGCAGTGAATGCTGTTGCTTAGCCAGTACCAAAGGCAGAGATTGAACAGCCGCTCCATTCAGGTGACAGCCTCAGTCCCTGCTCTGTGTGAGCAGCAAGCGATTTTACTTTGCTGCACACTTTGCAGCCTAGCTTCTTTTCTTTGGCAGCCAGTCGTTTTGTGATAAAAAATACATCCTTTGGTCACTTGACCAACAGTCAGGCCATTCATCGGCAGGACTCACCGGGTTATAACGTCATCGTCAACGTTATCGGGAGCCGCTGATCGGTCTGGTCGTTTGGCTGATAGCATGTCAGGCTGTGGAAAGCTAGGAGCGGTGATAACGCTCGTTCTTGTTAGCGTTGCTAAAGGTAATGTTGACGAGTCATTTGAGTTTAGAAGATCGGACGTGTCGTCTTCTGAATCCGTTCGTTACCTTTTACTCGTGTGGAGCCAGTTTAACATTTTGGAAAGGTTATTCTCACAGTCCTTACATTGACTAGCCGCCGACAGACGCAGACTGGCGCGAATCGCCAAAGTCAGTGTTGGGGTAGTTATGGTGCGTTTTATTATTCTTCTCGGATCTCGGTCGCCACTGAGTTCAACCAAGATGCCGAGTTCGCCGTCCGAGGAAAAGGGGCGTGTTTGTGCATGTCGCTAGGCAACGTCCTCGGACCTCCGAGACGGATGGATAATAAAACGCACCATTACTCGAAAAAAGTAATTAGTTACTTATTACTAGTTACTTCTGTAAATTGTAATGAGATTACTTTACTAGTTACTGCATTTGAAAAGTAACTTCACTACTTATTACTTTTCTTTCCCGTTTCTTAATTTACTGTGTAGATAAATGGACAAACATCATAGCTCTAACATCACCTTGCTATGATAGGCTAACGTGCCGAGGCAAGCATCCTATGCCACACGATTGGTTTGTGTAGAACCAGTTGCTATGGAAACGTGACGTCACACTTTAGTTAGGGCTGGGCGATATGTATATAAATCCCAGATTTTTTCACAAAAAAAACGATATCCGATTTAAATCTATATACATGAAAAAGCATTATGGCAGGCCCTGCCATTGTAAACAGTGTAACCAGTAACATAACATAAAATGTAAAATGTATAAAATATAAAATAAAATATTTCTGTAAACATAAAATATTACTAATGATAAGAGGACTTCTGATAGTGCCAACATAACATTCAAACTTTCAACACTGGTCATAAATATACAGTGTTTTGCAAACGGTAAATACCTTAAAAAAGGGAATAGTAACGGAGAAGAATGAGGAAAAACACACACGCAGCTCTTTCCTTCACTCGTCTGTATTGAATGAGGAAGAGGAGCGCAAACCCCCTACTGGAGCCCCGAGGCATTACCAACAGATCGACGAATTACCAACAGATCGACGAATTATTAAACCAATAAATTGTTGTATACAACTTGTCACACTCGCTGCCATGTTTGTGTATCACTTTGGTAAATGCGCGCTCTGTGCGTGGGGAGAGCTGAGCCCATTCCGAACTACGGGAGCTGAGAGGGAAGCGTTTGCGGATGTTGAAGAGAAAACCGATTTGCATTTAAACAAGTCGACGTGAGCTACACACTCGATTTAATCGATAAAATCGGTTTATCGCCCAGCCCTAACTTTAGTATATTGCCGGAGTATGGCTGACTCCGACCGCTACGCTAGCTGGCGCTAAAGCCCTTTCAACAAGTGGTAGTAGAGCCACCGGCTATTTACCCAACTCTGCAAACCCACTTAAACAGAGTAAAGTACCGGCAGCCTTTGACAAGTGCCGGTACGCAAGAAAAAGTGAAGAAAACGCCAAAGGGTCAAATGTATAAGTGTAAGTACTGCTTACCGGTGAGTACCGGCCCACTTCGAGCACTGACTGATGGAGATAAACCTTTAGAATATGACAGAATGTTTAAAATATATGGTACATTTCAAACCCTGTCCTGAATGTTTTTCTAACAATTTGCCATGTACATGAAAGTTTGAAAGAAAAACAGATTGAGGCACTGACTGAGGCAAACTGCAAAGGACCCCAAGTATCATTACATATTTTCACACATGAAAGTACTCTTGCGAAAGTGTCCATCAGATAATAATAATCAGTAATTATAAGTGCTAGAAATAAGAATAACATACTTGAACAGTTCATTGTCCAAATCGTTGAGGGAATACTTTGGTACTTTGCCCTTCTCACTTTCGCCTTCAAATAGTCGCTTCTCGATCCCAGCAACCTTTGCAACAGCCAAAAATGATAAAACAGCATTAGACTAGCTTGGGGCAAACATTTAAAAATCAAGAATTTAGCCAATTTTTTCTCAAGCTCTGACCACTTTGATACTGTGTCCTGCAGAAGCACACCGGCAGTTATGTTCTTTTTTTGGGAAATGGATGGATGCAGCAAGAATACACCTAAGAGCAGAGATTTTGTTCCAGTTGTTTGACAATGGTATAGCAACTGTAAACAATTTAATTTCAGCTATTCTACAACATACTCTACATATCTAGTAAATTAACAATGAAAGCATACTACTCACCGGACAGGAACTCTTTTTTTAGGGCTCCAGTGTCAACCCCCTGGTTCTCCCAGGAAGGAGACTTTCAAACGGTTCACTGGACCGCCATTCTTTCGACGCTTCCAGAGTTTAAGACCCCTTTCAACCATACCGTTTCTGGCCACACAGATTTCGAAGGTCTTGCTACAGTCTATCTGTGCCTTTACCCACTAAAGAACATTTTCCTCACTGTTGAAAGTTTCAAATTATTCAAATGAACTACACAATGCACTGTATTTTAACAAATTAATGAAATGGTACACGACCAGATTGGTTACCATGATATATGATCCAGATCGGAGCATGTCTTGACTGTGTCAAGCTGGCAAAGATACTTTCCCATACTAATGTAAAAACAAAAGGAATACATTTATACTTGTCCTTTAAACCTACCGTTCTAGATTATTGTGTATTACCTCACGTCTGACCTGTGAGATAAATAAAATGTTATGTTTATGTAAAAATCCATCATAACCATAATGAACACAGAGCCATCTTGGAACTGCCTAGGAATTCGAGCAACCCTATAAACAAAGATACATAATACAAGTTGACACACAATCACCTTTCACCGCAGAAGCTTGCATGTAGTTCTATGTCTAACACTGGAAATGTTGCATGTGCATATTGGACATTGGACCTCACCTGCCTATATGCAGGCACATGGAAAATGAGAACAGAATTGTTAAACCTGCAGTGTGGAAGATTACGTCAGAGTCGTAAGGAGGAGCTAATTTTCAAAATAAGCGGTGGATTCAAAACAAAGCTTTCCCCGCCCACTCCCTTCCTGCTCACTAAGTCCTAACTCATTTACATTCTTCTTCTTACACAAAATGTAAGTGTATTTTAAGGAAAATAAGTTAAACTAGGCAACTTTAAAGCATAGATATCGCAGGATCATTTTTAAGTGCAACAAAGACTTACAACTTTGTAAAGAACTTGATATGTATCCCTTGGGCCGATTGCTCTGTCAGATAGCATTGCGCTAGCTGTGCTGCGCTTTAAAACCGTACTCCTTAAAACTGAGGTTTTGGAGTTTAACACGCAGTTTAACACGCGTTACACGCACCTGATTGCTGTGTAACGACTCGTACAGGATCAGTTGATTCCTAGCTGACTCGGTTTAAACTGCTTGGAAACCGGAAGTACTCTGATTTCTAGTATACCCCAGGGCAGATGCAGTCTTAACTTCATGGTGTATGCATTTTGTGCTATAATTACCAACAAAAACTTAATGGGAATGTAAAATGAACTTTAATATAATAAAAACGCTAATAATGTTGACATAGATTATGAAATAGTCTAGGCTACTTTTTGTGGAAATCTGAGTCTGGAATCTGCCCTCACCTACGTCAATCAATTACTTGTCATTGTTTTCTCTTGGTGTGTGTATGCAAACGTGATTACTTAATCAATTGAAGACAAATTAATAGGCCTATGTGAGTAATTAGGGTAATGTCACGCCTTTCAATTCTCGGAGAAGGAGAGTTAGGACCATTTTAGTTAAGCATTGACCTTTTTATGTTTTGTCGAATGGTACGATCCTCTGTGCGTTCATTTATTTTTTTTACATACAAATAATCTGTTCTTTGTACAGTTTTAGTTGGGCACTTTAAGCAACTCCTATATTGTAGCCTGTATTGTACTGAAGTTCTACCTGGTGTAATAAGTGTAAATGTATCATACCCATTATTCATAAAACTAATTCTGTGTGTATGTTGGTTATGATGGAGCCTTGTTTCATCCTGCAAACTGGTTTAGTCTCCTCTAAAACCACGTCAGTTGCGAGATTAGACTAACACACACAAAATACGCCCTCTAGTGTCTGATGTGAATTTCTCTGAAGACACAGCAATTGAGATCAAGGTAAAACGGAGTTGCAGGTTAAACCACAAGTACATATGACACAGCAATGGAGTTTAAGAAATCACGTGACTTCTTGCGTCACCGACGAGTTTAAACCCGTGTTAAACTCTAAAAAGTGGCTAAGCTAGCGACAGAGCAATCGGCCCCTTATGTTTATGACTCATTTTTTGGCTGTTGCCCTCCATGCCATCCTCATTGTTTTTTGTCTCAGTTGCTGTACCTGCTGAAAGCAATGTTGCTCATTGGACCTTGGTGCGTTTGTACAAGGTCCTAGGACTGGGTTAGGAGATGTTGCTTCTTCCAGGAACACCACATCTGCCTCCTGAGCAGAGAAGTAAAACATGTACATTTATGCCATTTTACTGATATGCTGAGGTTGGGGTTGGAGTTCCTCACAACAGATAACCCTGAAGTTAGATCTGGAAGGTGGACTTTTACAGCTTTGATCTCACATACCTAAGTGACATAGGAAACAGTTTTACCTCCGTTTCCGAGTTGGATGTGTTGTTGCAGTGGTCAATGTGCAGAGCCAACATCTGCAATGGCATCACTGTCTTGCATTGTTTGCATGTTGCTGTTGGCATACGAGCAAATTCCGGTGCATCTGCTGGTAGTGGTGTTAAATCTAGCTCATCTTGGAGGGGCACTATATGTAACAGCTGTTTTCCTCCACCTGAGGCTCTTTTGATGACAGAACCAGTGTATCCCTCTGCCTCTAATGCGATTGCAGACAGTTTTCTCCTTCCATTTCCGCCTTTCAAAGCAAGTAACAACAATTAAAATGGTGCATAACCCTAAAGCATAGTGCATTTATTTTTTCTCTATTGGATGAATAACTTGCTGTTGGGAAATGTCACTAGTGGTGACTTAAAGTGCACCTGCTGCTTTGAAAAGAAGCCATCTGTCTTGAAGATCATTCATCTTCGGATATGTTGTCCTTAGTGAACTGGATAACTAATAAAAATAGGGAAGAAAAAAGTCAGCTTGAATTTAGACAGTATAGCTCTATTGCCACACAATCAATACTGTTGATACACTTTGGGAAAAAAAATTGTGTGCTTAAGTTCATCAGACATCCCACCTCTGCATGTGTTAAGTCAGATGTGATAGACAACGCCCTCTATCCAAGCCTTGCTTGCATGAGCTCCAGCTCGGCAGATATGGATGGGGTTGTGTCAGTTTTTGAACCAAGTAAGAAAAATGATACATCAAGTTGCTTCCAAGGCCCCGTTCACACGAAGCCGATTTCATGGCGAAACCGCAAAGGTCTTGTACGGTTCGGCCTTCCGTACACACGAAGCCGGCGAATCCGCTGACCGAAACCGCAAACTTCTGAAACCACCCTCGGAGGTGGTTTCAAATCGACCCGGTTTCGTTTTGGATTCGTGTGTACGCCTGAAACCGACTGAAACCGCAAACCATGACATCATCGCCCCACCCCTCGACCTCCTAGCCAATGGCTCTTAAGCCCGCAGAGTCTCAGAAATCACATGCGAGCATGCGCATAAGGGCAGCCTTTATGCGCATGCTCGCCTCTTCTTCTTATTTCATTTCTTCTGGATTTCTGTACCAGAAGCAGCGCCCCTTATGGGCCTGGAATGTGTACTACAGCGTTTCTACAGATCTACCCGGTTTCGCTTGGCTTCGTCTTCACGGAGATACTTCGAAACCGGATAGATCGAAACCGTAACAGTTTCGCCCGTTTCGGCTTCGTGTGAACGGGGCCCAAGTCTTCACAACTTTTGCTGGTCTTCTGACGGGGTGACTTCGGTTTTTTCCATTGCGTTTGAAAAAATCCAGGGAAGGATCTATATGATTTTTAGAACAATCTTAATTTCACTAGGTCACAGTCTCTAGGCCTAATAGATGTGTCAACTATTTAAAAATAAATCAGAACAGAAATCAGATTAAGAACAGAATCTGAACAAAAATTGCGCTGAATTGCTGAAGCAATAGCACTACAATACCACTTTGTGACATATTATATATGATAGCACTAGTGCTAACAGGGATGATTAGGTCATTAAATGTAATGAATTAATTTAGTCAGTTGCTTTTCTACCTGGCCATCTCAAACGCAACAGTAGGTCTCTCCATACTCGTACTCTGACCCTGTCTATGATCTTCAGGAACTGCTCTGGTGAGCAAAGACATAAAATGCTGAGCAGCTTCAGTTGCTGAACACTGGTCATACTGGAATGGGAGTTAAGGTGCATAGCATTGTAATGTGATCATACAGAGCATAGCATAAATGTTATTAACAATTGATTCCGGTAATGCAAAACCTGTAAAATACTACAGGACAATACTGGAAAACAAGTAATATTTGATCTTGTAGTGACTTCATTATGGGTTCGTGTTCCCCTGTTACTGTGAGTGATCGAGTGGGAGGGAACTGGCTATGAGTCACGGGTCTAGGGGGACTGTTTATGCTGTTGCACGAGTTGTTCTAGCCATGCAGTGAGAGTGATTGTTCTGCTGTGGTTTTGGATTAAAACAGTTATTATTATGTTGCCTACGTCCTCCTTTTCCTCCCGCACTACACTGGTGACCCCAACGTTCGTTTTTGTTATTCATTTGTTTACAAAAACCGTGCGAGCGAACACTGCAATTCTGCAACATGTCCGTCTGAGGAAGACGTTCACAGCGGCAGACATCACCGTCTCCTGTCAGGGTGACGCAGGGCATGCACACCCCCACTCTTAAGCTGCCAGAGTTCTGGGACTCAACGCCTGCTGCATGGTTCGCTATAGTAGAGGCACATTTCAGCAAAAGCAACGTTACCGACGACCGGTACAACCATGCTGTGGCTATGTTGGGCAGCTCCACCGCAGCACGTGTGATGGGGTTTCTGTCCGCCCACCCGACAAACAAATATGAGCGCCTCAAGGCCCTGCTACTGGAGACATTTGAGCTGTCCACCGCGGAGAGGGTGCGCCGCTTATTTGACATGTCGGACTTGGGAGACGAGAGGCCCTCTGCACGTATGGAGAGGCTAAACCTGTTCGGTACAGAAGACCCCATGATCGTCACGGAGCGGTTCATGCGCACACTGCCAGCTCAGGTCAGGATGGCGCTGGCTAACACCAACATCGTGGGACCTCGTGCCCTGGCCAGGAAGGCGGACCAGTTCGTCTTGGCCATGCCTCAACGTTCCCCCGACCTGCTTGCTCCCGCGGCTGCCCCGCCACCGGACCGTCGCAAGAGAGCGAAGGTCGACGTAAGACCCTCTGACCAGCAGGGTAACGCTGCGGGCCATTGTTTCTACCACGCCACTTTTGGCGCCAAGGCCAAACGGTGCCGGTCGCCCTGCACGTTTGGGTCGACGGGAAACGGCAGGGCCGGCGCTCAGTAGTAGCCCTGAGCGCTGGTGTCACCAACAGGCTGCTCTTCATACAAGACACCGTCTCCGGTCGCAGATTCCTCTGTGACACAGGTGCCCAGTGGAGCATCATTCCGTCAGGGAGATCGGAGGTGGCGAAGGGAGAGCACGGTCCGCAGTTGGTGGGTGCGGACGGCACGCCTATCCATTCCTATGGCACTAGAGCGGTGGACGTGTGCTTCGAAGGACAACGCTTTACCTGGGATTTTTTCGTCGCAGCTGTCACATTTCTCCTCCTTGGCGCAGATTATCTGTGCGCCCATAACCTGTTAGTGGACTACGGGAACAGGCGCCTGGATCAACTCACAGACTTTCACTTCCTTCGCCTGTACGCAGGGGGAGGCGGTCTACAGCGGGTTGTCCAACACGCTCGCCGAAAGCGACCAGTACCCTTGGCTGCTCGCCGAATTCCCTGACCTTACTAAGCCCACCTTCTCCGCGCCCACGGTGAAGCACGGAGTGGAGCACCACATCGAGACCAATGGGCCTCCCTTCCACGCCAGGGCCAGGCGCCTCAACCCGGAGAAGCTGTCCGTCGCCAGGGTGGAGTTCGCACACATTGAGCAGGTGGGAATCGTTCGACGCTCGAACAGCCCCTGGGCGACTCCCCTGCACATCGTCCCTAAGCCAGACGGTGGGTGGCACCCATGTGGGGACTACGCCGCCTCAACGACGCGTCCAAGCCTGACCGCTACCCGGTCCCGCTTATCCAGGACTTTTCAGCGCACCTGGCGGGCAAACGCTTCTTCTCCAAGGTGGATCTGGTACGGGGGTACCATCAGGTGCCGGTGCACCCAGAGGACGTCCCTATGACAGCCGTCTTCACCCCCTTCGGTCTCTTCGAGTTCCCGCGGATGCCCTTCGGCCTGAGGAACGCGGCGCTGACCTTCCAACGCCTCATGCACTCGGTGCTCCAGGACCTGCCCTTCCTCTTTGTCTACTTAGATGACATCCTCGTCGCGAGCACCACCGAAGAGATGCACCTGTCCCACCTCCGGACCCTCTTCACGCGGCTCAGCCAACATGGGCTGATTGTTAATCCGGCAAAGTGTGAGTTTGGACGGGACACCCTTGACTTTCTCGGGCAGCAGGTCTCCGCGGAGGGTGTGAGCCCCCTCCACTCGAAGGTGGAAGCTGTTGCAGCCTTCCCACGCCCCTGCACAGTCAGCAAGCTCAAGATGGTGACCTTCTACTATCGCTTCCTCCACCACATAGCTCACATCCTGCAACCACTGTACGAGGCCCAGAAGGGCAAGGCTCTGAAGCAACCGGTCGACTGGACGGCGGAATGTGTCAAGGCCTTCCAGGACACCAAGGCGGCCCTGGCCTGCGTGGCCATGTTGGCCCACCCCTCACCCTCTGCGCGCACTGCTCTCACCACGGACGCATCAGACTTAGCCGTGGGGGTGGTGTACGAGCAGTGGGTTGGGGATGTCTGGCAGCCACTCGCATTCTTCAGCCGCCAGCTGAGAGCGAAAGTACAGCACCTTCGATAGGGAGCTCCTCAAGGCTGTGGCTCGCGGTCAGACACTTCCGTTTTTTACTGGAAGGCCGTGAGTTTACGGCCTACGTGGACCACAAGCCGCTCACACACGCCATCTCCTCCGGTCGTCGCTGCCCCCCAACCCGCCCAACAAGAGGATGTGATGGAAGATGTCACGCCTCTTCCCGCACCTCCTGACTTTGCCTACAGTCTTAGGGGCCGGGCCATACGCCCTCCTCGCCACGGGGATTTTGAATATTGAGGTGAACACTGGGAAGGCTGGTGTAGTCAGTAGTGTAGTCTACGTGATACGCAGGTATACGCGGTATACCCACTAGGAAGGCACCAGGATTTGCGTGTATCCACTTAAAAATGTGCACGGATACGTATCAATCGTCTTGTGACAGATCTTTCACTTCTGTGTTTATTTTTCGCAAATACCGGTCGGGTATAACTGCAATAAAATACTTTTAGCAGGGGAAGTTATCGCCGACATTCACCATTCATAAATTTCCCCCTGCGTGCTCGCACTCTGCCCTGTCTCTGTTACGAACAAGAAGCTGCCACTGCATCTCTGCATGTTAGTTGGCCGAGCCCCTCCTTCTCGCGCTGTGATTAGCGACCAACACAGATTGAAAGTTAAACGCGGGAACAATTGGCATAACACAAACACTTAAAGATTCCCAGGCTACATGCTACAATAACATTCAACATTACAATATGAAAAGCCGACTACACCCACAGGGTCAACTTGCAGCAGCAAGTTGACCCTGCAGAGGCAGATGACACTACCAGAGCTACGGAGACTAGCAAAAACACAACAGAAAAGTGTGTGTGTGTGTGTGTGTGTGTGTTTGTGTGTGTGTGTGTGTGTCCAGTCCTCCCATATTAATGTGTGTCAACCCAACAGTGTTGGTTCCGGAGCATTTCAGCACCAGCGCAGGGTTGCCAGGTCCTGCAAAAAACGCCCTTCCCACATACCGTTCAAAATCCACCCAAAATGTCCTAGAAGCAGCCCAAATAAAAAAGTAATTCCACTTTGGCCAACGCTTTGAAAGTAATAATAATTGAGGGAATATCTGTTGCTGTTGTTTTAGCAGCGAAATGCATTGTGTGTGTGTGTGTGTGTGTGTGTGTGTGTGTGTGTGTGTGTGTGTGTATAACACACTATAAATGTTGAAATGCGACGTAATCCAGTGTTCACGAAAACGTACACTGTCAACGTATGCTTCTGGCGACTGGGTTGGCTCTCAGATATACGTGTTTCTAACAAGATGATATCATTGTTAGAAACAGCAACGGTTTAATAACACAAACGCAGGAAACACGTGAGCTGCTAGTTTAGCGAAAGCAGCGTCCCTAGCAACCTGACGTCGTTGAAACATGCGAGCGAGCCGATAAAATCTTCCTAATAACTATAAAACTAAAGATCAGACGTAATCACTGACTAAAGATTATGCAAGTAAAAAGTATATTTCTCGCTAGAAATGTTATTAGAAACAAGTTTAACGGTGATTCGGTCCTAAAATAGGCCCATTGCATTTCCCATTCGATTAATAAAGAAAATCAAGCCCGAGCCCGTGCACGTTCTGTCCGAGCCCGGCCCGCCCCAACAGATTTACTGTAATTATGAGCCCGAGCCCGATTTCAACCCAACATTTTTTTTAATTCTCCTCAGATTAGGCCAATAAACCAATGATAAAATAAAAATCAAAGGTCAAAGGTCACGCTCGATCAAAGGCCCGGCCCGAGGATAGTGGTGGGAAATATCGGCCCGACCCGGCCCGCGGGTCGGGTCGGGTCGGGCTCGGGCTCGGGCAGAGAATCTAAACACTGACTGGAACTACTTAGCAGGTGACTGTAGGCCTATATCAGGAGTTAATACACACCCTGCAGCCAATCAGAATACGAGTATTCCCCCAGACTGTGGTATAAACAATATTATTCACGAGTTATAATCAATACCTACACATCAATATTAATGATACCCATTAAATACGGTATGATTTCTAGATGTCATGGCAACGTCCGCTCGCGACACTGGACTTGCGAAGCATCGACGCGGACTTCCATTCACATAGCCAAAAACAAGACAATAGATCTATGGCTAGATCAAAACATCAAGACATACAATTCTAAAAAGAACAGATGAAGCAGCTACCCTTTTTTCCTTCGCGGTTGGCCTACAGAGCAGCGCGCCTGCATTTAATATATCCGTGAATTGTCACAATTTCTCAGAATCAAAGGTGAAAGTAGAAACGGGTGGCCTAAAGCTGTCATATTGTTCACAGACAAGTTTAAGTAGAAACTGGTGGCCAAAAGCTGTCATATTGTTAGTTGTCAAATGTTCTGTACGGAGCTCCTTAAGGGACATTAGGGAGAACGCTCCCGTACAGAACCTTACGCCTCGTTTCCACATACGTACATTCTCGTATGCGATCCAACCGTCTCCGACCGAAAGTCCATTCATTCCTATGTGATTCTCCGTAATGTCAGTTTTTCCTCAGAGACTCCTCCCCTCCGGTATGTCCGTAATATACGTTCAAAAAATGTAACTTTCACCGTCGTTTTACGGAGATACCGTATGAAAGTTTTGCTAGCTCGCTTGCATTTGATTGTCAGTTTGAGTGAATAAAAAGACAAATTGTGAGTATTTTTATTTTCGTTTCCTCTATACTTTAATACTCTAATCATTTTGATATTAAATGGTTATAGCCTATTTTATCAGTTTATATATTGTAGCGACCAGTGTTCGCAACGTGTTCGTTCTCTTCCGGGTTCGTGCCGGGGATTCTGGGGGATTCTCGGAGCGCATGTTGTTGTGGTTATTGTTGCTGTTATTGTTGTTGTTCTGGGTCCATTGCTAGTTGTTGGTGTTATTAATGATTAGTGGGGTTAATGGGTTGGGATTGTTCATTGTTGTGTGTTGTTCTGTTGTGTGTCGTTGTTGCCACCATCACCGAGAATGACTTGTGTGTTAGTTAGGTGTGCTGTTCTATGTACGTGTTGGGAGTCAATAAAAGAGGGTGTTTCTGTAGTCGAGCGGTGTATGAGGCACAGAACCCCTAGTTGACCAAAAGCCTGACTCCCTGTTCTTCCTGGTCGGCGCTACATTGGTGTCAGAAGTGGGAAAGGAGGAAGACTCGGAGGAATGGCTTGGCGCGAAGGCGGCGCAATACCGCCACCCAGTGACCGTTGGTGTCCGGTGTCGCAGGATCGGCGGCGGTCGGTCGCCACCTGGTGGCCAGTCTGCCCAAGTTTTCTGGAGCAACGCCACTGGAACCTTACCTGGCGCAGTTGAGGATCGCCGCGCGATACTACGGCTGGGGTATGGACGGGTCCGCCGCCCAGCTTGCCCTAGCTTTGGAGGGAACGGCGTTGCAGGTTCTGCTGGACCTGGCCACAGCAGACCAGTGGGACCTCCAGGCCCTGACCCTGGCCTTGGAGAGGCGTTCCGGGCAGCGGAGGGTCGTGAGCCACAGCCTGGAGTTGCTGACCAGCCGCCGCCGCCGGGAGGGGGAACGTTTGGGGGCCTACGCAGCGGACGTACTGCTGTACGCCCAACGGGGCTACCCAGACTTCCCTGCTGCGGCTAGGGAGGAACTAGCCCTTCAATCGTTCCTCCGAGGACTTGCCCCGCCGCGGCTGGGACGGCACGTCCGCCTCGCCGGGCCCCCGAACCTCGATGTGGCTCTTGAGCTGGCGGAACGGGCGGAGCGGGATCGGGCTGTCCGACCTACAGCCGTCCGGTGCCCCCCGGCCTCACGTCCGGCAGGCGGACCATGAGCGGGACGACGACGACGACGACGACGACGACGAGGAAGAGTGTTTCCAGGCCTGGACCTCGCCCCAGCGTCCCCGGCAGGGTCCACCACAGCGTCCACCACCCGACGACAGACGTAGGTCCGGAGCTGATGCGATGAGCCAGGCCATCTGGCCCGTGACTGCCCGGCACCGGCACCACTGGCTAGACCATCTCATCCGGCGGAAAACGGCGCTCCGGATTCCTGCCCCTCTCCACGGTCGGTGCGCTCTGGTTGGCGGCCCGGACCACGCCAGGGGCCTTTACCTCCGTTGCGGGAAAGACGGCCGACCCTGCACGGCCCTGGTGGACACTGGGTCGACCATCTCCCTGGTGCGTCCGGGCGTTTTTCCGGGCACCACCGGCGTACTCTCTGGGGGGTGGCCTTTCCTTCCCCTGAGACCGCCGAAGCCGTCAATGCGCTTTGGAGGCGCAGTGGAGCTGGCCTCGACGTACAGCAGAGTCTGCAGCTGAGGCTGTTACTCGAGGAGTATGGGGACATTTTTGCGGCTCGGGATGAGGACTGCAGGCGGACAGGGCTGGTGCAGCATGCCATCGACACCGGCTCTGCTCGGCCCATCCGCCTGCGGCCCCACCGATTAGCATTAGCCAAGCGCCAGGCGGTGGAGGACAAGGTCCGCGAGATGGCTGCCGGGGGAGTGATCGAGCCCTCGTCCAGTCCATGGGCGGCCCCGGCCGTCCTGGTGAAGAAGAAGGACGGTAGCTGGAGGTTCTGCGTGGACTACCGGCGCCTCAACGAGGTCACCCGGAAGGACTCGTACCCGCTTCCACGGATCGACGACGCCCTGGACTACATCGGGGGGTCTAGCTGGTTCAGCTCCCTGGACCTGCGTAGCGGCTACTGGCAGGTGGAGTTGGCGCCCGAGGCCCGACCTAAGACTGCCTTCACCATTGGACAGGGGCTGTGGCATTTCCGTGTCATGCCGTTCGGACTATGCAACGCACCGTCGACGTTCGAGCAGATGATGGAGAGGTTGCTGGCGAGCATCCCCCGGAGTCGTTGTGTCGTGTACCTGGACGATTTGTTGGTGCACGCCCGCGATTTCGGGGGGGCGCTGGCGAACCTGCGGGAGGTTCTTGGGGCCATCCGCCGGGCTGGGTTGCAGCTGAACCCTGCCAAGGGTTCCCTGCTGGCCAGGGAAACGCTGTTCTTGGGGCACGTGGTGAACGAGCATGGCGTAGCCACTAACCCGGCCAAGGCAGCTGCAGTCCGGGACTGGCCGACCCCCACCAACGCCGGTGAACTGCAGAGTTTTCTGGGCCTGGCGGGGTACTACCGCCGGTTCGTCCAAGACTTTGCTACGGTCGCCAGCCCCCTCCACCGCTTAACCAAGGCAGGCCGGCCGTACGTCTGGGACGACGCCTGCGCCACGGCCTTCGCCCGACTCCAAGCGGTGCTCACGAGGCCCCGGTCCTGGCGTACCCCGACGCTGGTCGCCCTTTCGTCCTCGACACCGATGCCAGTAACGTGGGGGTCGGTGCGGTCCTCTCCCAGGGGGTGGGGGAGGGGGAACGTCCCGTCGCCTACTTCAGCCGCACTCTCAGTCGGGCGGAGCGCAATTACTGCGTGACCCGACGGGAGCTGTTGGCTGTGGTCCTGGCCGTGCGGCATTTCAGGCCGTACCTACATGGGAAGCGTTTCCTGGTCCGCACCGACCATGCGTCCCTACCGTGGCTCCTCAGTTTTAAGAACCCTGAGGGCCAGGTGGCTCGATGGCTGGAGATTCTGCAAGAATACGACTTTGAGATCCAGCATCGGGCGGGGCGTATCCACAACAACGCCGACGCACTCTCCCTGCGGCCCTGTGCGGTCCTGGAGTGTCGCTACTGCCTGCGACAGGAGGAGCGGGTCCACGAGTCTCCGATGGTGGCGGCTCTCCAGACCACCGAGGCTGAGGCGGAGGGTTCGCTCCTGCTGACGGCGAGTCAGTTGGAGCAGCAGCAGCGGGCCGACGAGACCCTGGCGTTGGTGAGGGACTGGCTGGAGGCGGGGCAGCGCCACAGCTGGCCGGAGGTGTCGACACGAGGGCCTGAGCTGAAAGCCTACCACTCCCAGTGGGGATGCTTCCGGCTCCACAACGGGGTGGTCCACCGCAGCTGGCAGGACCCTAGGGGTAAGAAAAACATTCTGCAGCTGTTGGTGCCCCGTGCGCTTCGTCCCCAGGTGCTGCAGCTGGTCCACGGCTCGGTGGGAGCGGGGCACTACGGGAACGCCAAGACCCTGCATCGCCTGCGGGGGCGGTTCTACTGGCCGGGCTGTCGACGGGACGTGGAGTTGCAAGTCCACTGCTGTGACACCTGTACGGCGCAGAAAGGGCCTGCCCAGCGTTCCCACGCCCCGCTACAGCAGTACCTGGTGGGATCACCGATGGAACGGGTGGGGGTCGACGTCCTGGGGCCGTTTCCAGTCACCGACTCCGGCAACCGCTACGTCCTCGTGGCCATGGACTACTTCACCAAATGACCCGAGGCGTATACGGTGCCGGATCAGAGCGCTGCCACCACCGCGGAGAGGCTGGTGGAGGAGATGTTTGCCCGTTTCGGGGTCCCTGCCGAGCTCCACAGCGACCAGGGGCGGAACTTTGAGTCCCAGGTCTTCGGGGAGGTCTGCTGGCGGCTGGGGGTGCACAAGACCAGGACGACGCCGCTCCATCCCCAGAGTGACGGGTTGGTGGAGCGGTTTAACCGCACCCTGGCCACCCAGCTCGCCATCCTCACCAGCCAGCACCAGCGGGACTGGGACCGCCACCTGCCCTTGGTCCTGTGGTCCTATTGGACGGCAGTGCAGGAATCCAGTCACTGCACGCCGGCTGCCCTCACGTTCGGGCGGGAGCTCCGGACACCGGTGGACATGGTGTTCGGATCCCCTCCCGAGCCTGAGATCGCTGGGGGTGCGGCTATGGAATATTTCCGCAGGCTGAGGGATCGCCTGCTGGTGGTCCACGACTACACCCGCCAGGCTCAGGCTGCCTCACGGGTGAGGCAGAAGAGGGGCTATGACACTCGCTGCCGGGGACGAGCGTTCACACCCGGGGACAGGGTGTGGGTGTACTGTCCCGTCAGAAAGTATTATTGTATTATTTGTATAGGCCTAATTTATGGCTCTTTTTAATTAAATATATTTCACAAAACATGTAAGTACCTGGCAGGCCAAACTCCTCGCAGATCTCTTTCCAAGCCTGGTTGGTTTTGTTTTTATCTCTGTATATGTCGATCCTCATGTTCCAAAGTACCGTTCTCCTAAAAACTGCCATTATCATACGTTCCCCCATCTTTTTGGCTGTCCGTAAATAAATTCATGTCCTTACGTAAAACACTAGCGACCCCTTCCGTAAATGTACGGAAGCACGGATACGAAAAACATACGTATGTGGGAACGAGGCATTAGTTTGGAAGTCGTGCTTAGTGACATGACAAATACTTCCAATTGAAATACATGGGTTTGAAATTGGTGCTTTTTGACACAAAAAAATTGAAAATACGTGTCCCTGATCACGTTTCAATTAGAGCTGTCAGTTAAACGTGTTATTAACGACGTTAACGCAAACCAATTTTAACGGCGTTAAAAAATTTAACGCGCGATTAACGCAATTATTTTATTTACCAAAAAAAAAAAAAAAAATAATAATTTCTTTGGCTCAAAACAAAGAAGCAGTAGCCTGACTGCTATGTTCAAATTACATTTGTTCAAAGCAGTCGTTTAATTGCACTATAGGCTCTTTTTTTGTATCGTCCTGTTTTGATCAGTATATGCCAATGTTGTTATCAATAAAAAAATCATTTGCACAAGGCAAGCCGATGCACTTCACCATGTTGATAAGAGAATTAAAATGAGACGAATTATGGGACAAAAAAAATCAAGGGATATTTAGCATAGAAAAATAATTAGCGATTAATCGTGACTTAACTATGACATTAATGTGATTAATCAGGATGAAATATTTTAATCGCTTGACAGCTCTAGTTTCAATAGATTAAATAACGTGACAGTGTCACGTATTTTCGTGAGACCGGGTTGGCATATCATGACAAAACATCAAGCTATTAAACAGGCTTACAGGACTCTTTGCTGGTATTATATTTCTTAAAAGCTGACTAGAGAGTAGTGTAACCTACGTTTAACTGGTAACCAATTCAACTTATTCAGCATCTCACATTCTCTAGTTCTGTATGAGCAGTTGAGAACTATACAAGCAGCTTTGTTTGAGCTACCTGTAGCTTATTACGATTATACATACATATGACTGTGCAGTAATCAAGCTGAGATAGGACTAAAGCTTGCACCAATTGTTTAATTAGGCATCCTGGTAAATATGTCCTACAATATCTAATTGCAGCCATCCCTCTACCCATTTTCTTCAACATTTCATGTATCTGACTTGACCAGGTAATTTGGCTGTCAATCAGCACACCAAGTAACTTAACTTCTGTGACCTGTTCGATTTCTTTATCATCTAGTTTTAGATGCAGTTTCGGCTCTACTCTCCCTCCCCGTTTAGAGCATAATATGCATTTTGTTTTTTTTATGTTAAGTACCATTTTATTTATGTTAACCCATTTCCTTATCAGCACTAGCTCTTCATTTAGAACCTTTTCAAGATATCCTGGTGTCAGCGCTGCATATAATAGCGTACATATAATAGATGCATTGTTTAGAATTAAAGGTAAATCATTTGTAAATATTGAAAATAAAAGTGGCCCTAAACATTTTAAACATCTTTGTGCGTTTTTGATGCTATTTTATATGAGGAGCTCTTTTCCGAAATGCTATAAATCCATTTGAATAGTCTTCAGGTAAATTACCTTAACCCACATATTTTGTTAATATTCAATTTATCCTGTTAAATGGTGTGTTGGCTCAGTGTAAACATGTTGTAAAATGCTTTACAAATCAAACATCAATATTGTTGATTATATATATATATATTCTTTAAATCCCTTGATGGTTTATGTATTTCATTTAAAAAATGAGAACTTGCAAAATGCAATATCATCATCTCATCTAATCTCATACTATAAATTGATATAGAATAAATAAATAACAGCCAAATATAAATAGTAACAAACTAAATAGTAAAATAAATACAATTTCACGTTTCAATATTGTCCACCACATAAAACAAATGCTAAAAAAATTACACGCATACAAATACCACCAATTAAATAAAAATACATCAATGTTAACAATAAATTCAAATCATTTAGTAACACATTAGGCCAATAGTCATTCAATGCTGAACCAGTAAAAAGTAATGATAGTAATGATAACAATAATTAGGCAAGGTATTTAGTATATGTATTGACCAATTTGGCCAACACATATGCATGTTTAAATAATGCTAACGATATTCAATAGGCAAGTCAATCAGTAATCATTGACATTCAGTAAAGTCTCAAACCATTAAAATGTAAATCAAGTCAATCATTACATTGACATTCAGTAAAGTGTGGAACCGGTAAATAGTAGGACCATCGTCCACTATACATAAAACACAGGGGCGGGCTGTACTATTAGGCAAACCAGGCATTTGCCTGGAGCCCCGGGCCCCATAGAAGGTTTTTGGGGCCCCCAATTTTTTATTTATTTTTATTTATTTTTTTACCTTTATTTTTCCCGATAAAACATTAAGAACAGTTTCTTATTTACAATATTGATCTGGTCAAGAGGGCCCCAATGCATGTATTTTGTCCCCATATTTATTATTTTTATAAAAATCTCTTTACAATAGTAGCATCGGGATGTCTAATTATTACTCATGTTTTGACGATCTTTCCATGTGCACCCCCCTTCAGTCTGCCCTACATGGACTATTCCATGTTACGCGCATCACGCTCATCATGCGTATGCGGAAATTATGTCAAATTCAAAACAGTAAGCGGTAAGAGAGAGAGAGAGAGAAATCGAGTGAGACATAAATCGAGTGAAACATGAAGCGATCGTACGAAAGCGGGTCACATAAAAAGAAAGACCAAAGGCAGGACTTTTTTTCAAAGCTGCCAAAGCTATCCAGCTGTTTTACAGCCACCGCAGTGGCAGCGGGACCGTCGGCGGATCAAGAGCAGCCGTCAACGTCGTTTGCTGTCACGTTACTGCTCCTTTCATTCCAAGTGGCTCTGGCTCAGCCCGCAGCGATGCTAATGACGTGTGTCAACAAACTGACGGAGATGATGCACAACTGGTAGTGAATATTTCTCACTCTCCTTCTTCCACTTTGGTTATTGAAATGTATGACAATAACGATAACAATGACTGCGAGACACATATTCCTGTGGATGACCCAGCACTCTGGCCCAAGCTGCTGTGTCTTGGGCAGGTGCACACATATTCTTGTGGATGACCCAGCACTCTGGCCCAAGGGCCGCAGATTCACAAAAGCATACTATTACATAGTAATGAAAAATGGTGAGAGGGTGAACAGGTCTTGGTTAGTCTACAGTGAAAGTGCAGACCGTGTTTTTTGCTTTTGTTGTTGCCTTTCTGGAAAACAAAAACAAATGAGTGAGGAAGGATTTAAAGACTAGAATAACCTTGCAATGCATCTAATCAACCATGAAAGGTCTGAAGAGCACAGGAAATATAGTGATAGCTGGACGCAGCTATCAGTGGGTTTCCAGTAGTGATTTCCAGTAGCTCACAGCAGATAGCTGATGTGAGCTACTGGAAACCCTCAGGTAAATGAGGACTTATGGTTAACAGTCAGTGTAATGTGTCAACATAACTAATCTTATTGTTTTGTATGTTATTCTCAATTTGTAAATAGATAATTAACATTTGCATGAAAGAAGGATAGTGACTTTTGTTCATCCCTTGTATGGAGTATCTCATTATGCGATATAAGGTACTGAGACCGGTAGATGCAGGGGCCCCCAAATGACTGTTCGCCTGGAGCCCCCAAAGGGCTAAGTTCGCCACTGATAAAACAAATCACATTGTGTGTGTGTGAGATGTGCTTTGAGTCTGTAAGAGGACAGAGAGAGAGCGAGTGTGAGTGAGCAAACCAGTCTCACCAATATGCGTACAGATTCGCACGGTTTGACACTTTCAAAATGCGTGCAGTACATACGCCAAATGACCATTTCGCGTGCATATGATACGCAAAACCCAGCATTAACTAGTGTGGAGGGCGGATGCGTCCATTTCGTGTGCATATGATACGCAAAACCCAGCATTAACTGAATGGGAAATGCAATATTTTAGGACAGATTCACCATTAAACGTGTTTGTAATGACATTTCTAGCGAGAAATGTACTTTTTCCTTGAATAATCTTCAGTCAGTGAATGTGTATGATCTTTATTAACCTTTATTATCTGAATGGGAAATGCTATATTTTAGGACCGATTCACCGTTAAACGTGTTTCTAATAACATTTCTAGCGAGAAATATACTTTTTACTTGCATAATCTTCAGTCAGTGATTGTGTCTGATCTTTAGTTTTATAGTTATTAGGAAGATTTTATCGGCTCGCTCGCATGTTTCAACGACGTCAGGTTGTTAGGGACGCTGCTTTCGCTACGTGCTCACGCTCAGCTCACGTGTTTCCTGCGTTTGTGTTATTAAACCGTTACTTTATGTAACTTTTAATGATATCATCTTGTTAGAAACACGTATATCTGAGAGCCAACCCAGTCGCCAAAAGCATACGTTGACAGTGTACGTTTTCGTGAACACTGGATTACGTCGCATTTCAACATAAAATAGCGTGTTATACACACACACACACACACACACACACACACACACACACACACACACACACACACACACACTGCATTTCGCTGCTAAAGAAATAAATAAATACTAAGGTCCTCTCCTGGAACCGTCACCTTATCGTGGTGGAGAGGTTTGCGTGTCCCTGTGAACCTGAGAGCTGTGTTGTCTGGAGCCTTGTGCTCCTGGTAGGGTCTCTCATGGCAGAGTGGTCTCAGGTGAGGGGCCAGACTAAGAATGGTTCAAAAAACTCCAATGAAGAACAAAAAAAGAGGAGATGTGACCCGGCCCGGAGGAAGCCCGGGGCCCCCGTCTGGAGCTAGGCCCAGACGGAGGGCTCGATGGCGAGCGCCTGGTGGCCGGGTTTGCCACGGAGCCCGGTCGGGCACAGCCCGAACAAACTACGTGGCAGCCCCCCTCTCTTCATCCCATGGGCCCACCACCTGTGGGAAGACCCGTTGGGGTCGGGTGCGCAGCCACATGGGTGGCAGCGAAGGTCAGGGGTCTCGACGGACCAGACCCGGGCGGCAGAAGCTGGCTCTGGGGACGTGGAACGTCACCTCGCTGTGGGGAAAGGAACCGGAGCTTGTGAGGGAGGTGGAGCGCTATCAGTTAGATCTGGTGGGGCTTACTTCCACGCACAGTCTCAGCTCTGGTACCGTACTCCTGGATAAGGGTTGGACTCTATTCTTCTCCGGAGTTGCCGAGGGCGTGAGGCGCCGGGCGGGTGTGGGGATACTCATAAATCCCCGGCTGAGCGCCGCAGCTCAGAGTACTCGGCCTTCTTGGAGACCCTGAATGGAGTCCTGTATGGGGCTCCAGTAGGGGACTCCGTAGTTCTGCTGGGAGACTTCAACGCCCACGTGGGCAACGATGGAGACACCTGGAGAGGCGTGGTGGGGAGGAACGGCCTCCCTGATCTAAACCCGAGCGGTCGTTTGTTATTGGACTTCTGTGCTAGTCATGGATTATCCATAACAAACACCATGTTCGAACATAAGGGTGCTCATAAGTGTACCTGGTACCAGAGTACCCTAGGCCGAAGATCGATGATCGATTTCGTGATCGTGTCATCTGATCTGAGGCCGCATGTTTTGGACACTCGGGTAAAGAGAGGGGCGGAACTGTCAACCGACCACCATCTGGTTGTGAGTTGGATCAGGGAATGGGGGAAATTTCCGGATAGACCTGGTAAGCCCAAACGAGTAGTGCGGGTGAACTGGGAACGTCTGGAGGAGGCCCCCGTCCTAGGTATCTTCAACTCACACCTCCGGCGGAGCTTTTCTGGCATTCCTGTGGAGGTTGGGGGCATTGAGCCGGAGTGGGCGGTGTTCAAAGCCTCCATTGCTGAAGCTGCGGTGGCTAGCTGTGGCCTCAGGGTCTTAGGCTCCTCAAGGGGCGGTAACCCTCGGACACCGTGGTGGACACCGGTGGTCAGGGAAGCCGTCCGACTGAAGAAGGAGGCCTTCCGGGATATGATATCCTGGAGGACTCCTGACTCGGTTGCAGGGTACCGACAGGCTCGAAGGGCTGCAGCGGCTGCCGTGTCGGAGGCTAAGCAGCGGGTGTGGGAGAAGTTCGGAGAGGCCATGGAGAAGGACTTTCGGTCGGCACCAAAGTGTTTCTGGAAGACTATCCGGCACCTCAGGAGGGGGAAACGGGGAACCATCCAAGCTGTGTACAGTAAGGATGGGACTCTGTTGACCTCAACTGAGGAGGTCGTCGGACGTTGGAAGGAACACTTTGAGGAACTCCTGAATCCGAATAACACGCCCTCTATGTTGGAGGCAGAGCTCGAGGTTGATGGTGTTTCGTCGTCAATTTCCCTGGTGGAGGTCACTGAGGTAGTCAAACATCTCCGCAGTGGCAAAGCCCCAGGGATTGATGAGATCCAGCCAGAAATGCTAAAGGCTCTGGGTGTTGAGGGGCTGTCATGGTTGACACGCCTATTCAACATCGCGTGGGAGTCGGGTACAGTGCCAAAGGAGTGGCAAACCGGGGTGGTGGTTCCCCTGTTCAAAAAGGGGGACCAGAGAGTGTGTGCCAATTACCGGGGTATCACACTTCTCAGCCTCCCTGGTAAAGTCTACTCCAAGGTGCTGGAAAGGAGGGTTCGGCCGATCGTCGAACCTCAGATTGAAGAGGAACAATGCGGTTTTCGCCCCGGACGTGGAACTACGGACCAGCTCTTCACTCTCGCAAGGATCCTGGAGGGGGCCTGGGAGTATGCCCATCCGGTCTACATGTGTTTTGTGGATCTGGAGAAGGCGTATGACCGGGTCCCCCGGGAGAAACTGTGGGAGGTGCTGCGGGAGTATGGGGTAAGGGGGTCTATCCTCAGGGCCATCCAATCTTTGTACTCCCAAAGCGAGAGCTGTGTTCGTGTTCTCGGCAGCCAGTCAGTTTCGTTCTCAGTGGGTGCTGGTCTCCGCCAGGGCTGCGCCTTGTCACCAATCCTGTTTGTGATATACATGGACAGGATATCGAGGCGTAGTCGTGGTGGGGAGGGGTTGCAGTTCGGTGGTCTGAGGATCTCGTCACTGCTTTTTGCAGATGATGTGGTCCTCATTGGATCATCGGCCTGTGACCTTCAGCACTCACTGGATCGGCTGGCGGCCGAGTGTGAAGCGGCTGGGATGAGGATCAGCACCGCTAAATCTGAGGCCATGACTCTTAGCAGGAAACCGGTGGATTGCTTACTCCGGGTAGGAAATGAGTCCTTAGCCCAAGTGAAGGAGTTCAAGTACCTCGGGGTCTTGTTCGCGAGTGAGGGTACTATGGAGCGTGAGATTGGCCGGAGAATCGGAGCAGCGGGGGCGGTATTGCGTTCGCTTTACCGCACCGTTGTAACGAAAAGAGGGCTGAGCCGCAAGGCAAAGCTCTCGATCTACCGGTCGATCTTCGTTCCTATCCTCACCTATGGTCATGAGGGCTGGGTGATGACCGAAAGGACGAGATCGCGGGTACAAGCGGCCGAGATGAGTTTTCTCAGAAGGGTGGCTGGCGTCTCCCTTAGGGATAGGGTGAGAAGCTCAGCCATCCGTGAGGAACTCGGATTAGAGCCGCTGCTCCTTTACTTAGAAAGGAGTCAGCTGAGGTGGTTCGGGCATCTGGTAAGGATGCCCACTGGGCGCCTTCCTTGGGAGGTGTTTCAGGCACGTCCAGTGGGGAGGAGACCTCGGGGAAGACCCAGGACTAGGTGGAGAGATTATATCTCAACACTGGCCTGGGAACGCCTCGGGATCCCCCCGTCAGAGCTGGTCAATGTGGCCCGGGAAAGGGAAGTCTGGGGCCCCCTGCTTGAGCTGCTCCCCCCGCGACCCGACCCCGGATAAGCGGATGAGGATGAGGATAAATACTAAGAATAAAGAATAAAGAATAAATTCATTCATTATCATTCAACTTCAACATGTGTTATAGTGGTGGAGGGATGACGTATGTTGGCCAACCCGGAAGTGAGCGTCGCCCTGGGTTCCCTTGACAAAAAGCCAACGGGTTTTTCCATTTGATTTTGGATTATTGCAGAAAAATTTGCATCTTTGAAGCACCTCCTCAAAAACTGAAAATAAATAAGAATAACTGTGCTCCAAAGAAAGAAATGTAAACCAATGCATTCCGAATGGGAGTGTTTCTCCGATTTTTCCATGCTACACAGAACGAAATGTAAACCCATGCAAATAAAGACTTCATGGTCATAATCATTTAAATATCATTAATCTCCTGAGGGTGGTATTCTATTTTTTTCAACGGGGCTGCATCCAGTCACTTGACCGTCATGGTTGCTATGGTGGTTGCTATCGACCAGCCCCTCTAATCCTTACATGGCTCTAAAAACCACGCGGCAAAGGAGCTGCCGTAAACTGTGTTGTTTTTGTCGTAAACTAGGGTCCGATTGTTAAAAAATAGACAGATATTCCAAGGTATCCAAGGCAGCTTGGATGTTTTTATTTTCTGCAGTTTAGACTTCTTCTCAGTGGCGGGCCGTTCTATTAGGCAAACCAGGCATTTGCCAGGAGCCCCGGGCCCCATAGAAGGTTTTTGGGGCCCCCAAATTATTATTATTTTTTTTTACCTTTATTTTTCCCGATAAAACATTAAGAACAGTTTCTTATTTACAATATTGATCTGGTCAAGAGGGCCCCAATGCATATATTTTGTCCCCATATTTATTATTTTTATAAAAATCTCTTCACAATAGTAGCATCAGGACGTCTAATTACTCATGTTTTGACGATCTTTCCGTGTGCACCCCCCTTCAGTCTGCACTACATGGACTATTCCATGTTACGCGCATCACGCTCATCACGCGTATGCGGAAATTATGTCAAATTCAAAACAGTAAGCGGTAAGAGAGAGAGAGAGAGAGAAATCGAGTGAGACATAAATCGAGTGAAACATGAAGCGATTGTACGAAAGCGGGTCACATAAAAAGAAGAAGAAAGACCAATGGCAGGACTTTCTTTCAAAGCTCAAAGCTATTCAGCTGTTTTACAGCCACCGCAGTGGCAGCGGGACCGTCGGCGGATCAAGAGCAGCCGTCAACGTCGTTTGCTGTCACGTTACTGCTCCTTTCATTCCAAGTGGCTCTGGCTCAGCCAGCAGCGATGCTAATGACGTGTGTCAACACTGAGACCGGTAGATGCAGGGGCCCCCAAATGACTGTTCGCCTGGAGCCCCCAAAGGGCTAAGTTCGCCACTGCTTCTTCTATAACCTATTTTTGAAAGCAAAACACCAAGCTCATTGATTTAACGAGGCAGGGTTATTTGAAACAATTTATTAAATAAATATTTATGAGAGGTCATTCCTTCTCCTGAGTTTTCTTCCTATTTATGTCTAGTGTACAACCCTACTGTCCACAAGCATCACCCCCCCCCCCCCCCCTCCCCATATGGATTTGGAGAATTGTTGCCACGTCCCAGTGGGGGAGGTATCATATATATGAAAGAGGGCATTCAATTACTACAATGATCAATTAGGAGGCCGAAGCCCTAAAGGAAGTGATGCAATAGGTGACTGGGTCGACAACATTTAAGTAAGTAAAAATGGGGACTAGAAACTAACCTCTGTCTTATGTACATTTACTGTACTGTTGGAGGTCACGCCCCTTTTCCGGCCTTTTCGAGATAGCTAGGGATGCTAAAAGGTTTAAACACATTTCCCGGGGCCCCGAGAACGACATATCCGAGATTTGGAGTTCTAGCCCTTAGAGAATTTTTTTTTTCCCAAATGGACTGTCATTTGGACAAAGCCCCTCAGAAGTGTTACCTGCAATACCTAATGGTTCAGAATGTGGTGGAAAAACAGTTTTTGAGATAGGAAGGTCCTACCGCCCTGAAATTTGAATACCTTATTCTAAGGCCTAACTGGGACCCCCGCACCGAAACTTGGCCCGGAAGGTCCTACCGCCCTGAAATTTGAATACCTTATTCTAAGGCCTAACTGGGACCCCGAGGGCAGGAAGGGGTGGCCCTTCCTGCCCGAAACTTGGCCCAGTCGGACCCCGAGTGCAGGAAGGGGGGGCCTGGACTTTCATAATCCTCGCTCGGTGACTGTAAAGGATGTTTGGTCGGATGTTATGACGAAGAATCATAATGTGAATGGGAATATTCTATAAATGTCTTGATATCATCTTTCGTCTCAACACTTCTGCTGCAGCCGCTTAAAGTCTCACTCCGATAACCTTAAAATATGAATCAATCCATTAGAAGTATGAAAATATCTATGGGGCAAACAAGGTGTCCTTTCACATCTACGTTTCGAGGCGATTGCAACAGTGCCACACATGATCATATTTGAATATGTTTCGGGGTAGTAATTAGCTGTCGATTTTGGAGGCCTTTATCAATATTGACCAGCTATAGATTTGCTTCCCGATGGTGATTTTTGACAAATTACATGTTATTTAGCATCTACACGTTAAGCTGAGTCCAATGAGATCAAGCTCGCCCTCTTGCTACACCGAGATCATGTCCTAGACCTAGGTGTACCATGTAAAATACATGTTACCATTTTCTAGAGTGTCATGCTTGGTGTCATTGGACTCAGCTCAACGTGTAGATGCTAAATAACATGTCATTTGTCACAAATTTCTATCGGGAAGCAAATCAATAGCTGCTCATTATTGATTAAGGCCTCCAATTTCGACAGCTAATTACTACCATTAAACATGTTCGAATATGCTCATCTGTGGCACCGTTGCAATCGCCTGGAAGCGTAGATGTTGAAGGACACCTTGTTCGCCCTCTTACGCCACCGGGAAGATATTTACATGGTTCTGATTGACTAATGAATTGATTCAGCTATTCCCCCAGAAGTCTGGGGTCAAAAGGTCAAAAGGAGCCGGCACCACGCCGCTTATGAGACAAAAGTTAATGTGTATTTCTCTCATACATTTTTGTCATTATTAAAGAGAGGCCTGATTCTCAGATGTGCAGGTTGGATGGCTACGGTGTAGGTCTGGGAATAACTTCAGGCCAAAATCTTGCAAGCGAGCCGCTGGGTGCAGGTCCAACGAGATGGAGCACTTGCTGAGTCATTTCCTGTAGGGCTGGAGCCACAGGTTGAATCGTATGCGTCCTTTGAGACCCCCTTTGATATATAAGAGACCTCAAAGTAAAGCTTACTTAAATGTTGTCGACCCAGTCACCTATTGCATCACTTCCTTTAGGGCTTCGGCCTCCTAATTGATCATTGTAGTATAATTGAATGCCCTCTTTCATATATATGATACCTCCACCACTGGGACGTGGCAACAATTCTCCAAATCCATATGGGGAGGGGGGGGGGGGGGGTGATGCTTGTGGACAGTAGGGTTGTACACTAGACATAAATAGGAAGAAAACTCAGGAGAAGGAATGACCTCTCATAAATATTTATTTAATAAATTGTTTCAAATAACCCTGCCTCGTTAAATCAATGAGCTTGGTGTTTTGCTTTCAAAAATAGGTTATAGAAGAAGTCTAAACTGCAGAAAATAAAAACATCCAAGCTGCCTTGGATACCTTGGAATATCTGTCTATTTTTTAACAATCGGACCCTAGTTTACGACAAAAACAACACAGTTTACGGCAGCTCCTTTGCCGCGTGGTTTTTAGAGCCATGTAAGGATTAGAGGGGCTGGTCGATAGCAACCACCATAGCAACCATGACGGTCAAGTGACTGGATGCAGCCCCGTTGAAAAAAATAGAATACCACCCTCAGGAGATTAATGATATTTAAATGATTATGACCATGAAGTCTTTATTTGCATGGGTTTACATTTCGTTCTGTGTAGCATGGAAAAATCGGAGAAACACTCCCATTCGGAATGCATTGGTTTACATTTCTTTCTTTGGAGCACAGTTATTCTTATTTATTTTCAGTTTTTGAGGAGGTGCTTCAAAGATGCAAATTTTTCTGCAATAATCCAAAATCAAATGGAAAAACCCGTTGGCTTTTTGTCAAGGGAACCCAGGGCGACGCTCACTTCCGGGTTGGCCAACATACGTCATCCCTCCACCACTATAACACATGTTGAAGTTGAATGATAATGAATGAATTTATTCTTTATTCTGCCTTAGTATTTATTTATTTATTTATTCATTTAGCAGCGAAATGCAGTGTGTGTGTGTGTGTGTGTGTGTGTGTGTGTGTGTGTGTGTGTGTGTGTGTATAACACGCTATTTTATGTTGAAATGCGACGTAATCCAGTGTTCACGAAAACTTACACTGTCAACGTATGCTTTTGGCGACTGGGTTGGCTCTCAGATATACGTGTTTCTAACAAGATGATATCATTAAAAGTTACATAAAGTAACGGTTTAATAACACAAACGCAGGAAACACGTGAGTTGCTAGTTTAGCGAAAGCAGCGAGTAATAGGCCTGGGCCCCGTTTCCCGATATCGATGGATCTTCGCTCGTAAGATGGTTCGAAAGGTGGATCTTTCGAACCATCGATAATTTCTTTGGAGCGTTTCCCGAAACTCCTCTTAACGTGAACGCGCATTCGATGCACTCAAGACGAACGTAGGATTGAACCTGTCCGCTGACATGGTGCTGAAACGGGCTATGACGCAGGGGGAGACGCAGGAATGTCGGAGGAAAATGGGGTTAAAAAGGGTTAAAATATCTCCCCATCAAGGCCAACCGCAGAGTAGCCTACGAAAAGAATAGATTGCAATAATATGAATGCTAAAGATATTAAAACACAATTGATTAAGCCTAGGCCGACATATATAGCAGTCCTAATCCTGAGCGCACGATCGGGAGGTGGAAGTTGCGCTTTAGATGCCTTCACAAGTCCAGCGGAGGGCTCCAGATTTCGCCAGCCAAGTCATGCGCTGTGATATGTGTGTGATAGCTCTATGTTGCACAACATTGCAGCTAAGGCTGGGGTAGCTTTGGTTGAACCGGAGGACATTGAGGACGATGACGACGAGGAAGATCGGTGGGAGGACGGCCTCCCTCATAACTACGCGGCTGGTTTTCATGCACGTCGAAGAGTGATTGAGACTTTTTTTTTAACCCCCTCCACCCTCCCACATGTCACTCAACATTCCCGTCAACGTGACCAATCCCCACCATATCCCAGCCTTTTGCCTGCTCCTTTGCTTGTTTTTTATAAAAAAATATATAATAATTTTCTTTATATTTTTTTTATTTTTTACATTATTTTATGCTACGTTTTATGAGTAGCCTATGTCAGTCTGCACAAATCCCCCCCACTTTCTCTCACACATTTTAAGTGCCCTGCCTGCTCAAACATTTCCTGGACTGTCTCTCAAACTAAGAACATAATGGCCCACATTAGGCTCAGACGCACGTGATACACCATTACCAATGTGTTATAATAAAACGCATCCAATACTAGGATAGGAATGTCCGCTGGCTACGCCACTGAGGCTATAGTAGGCTAACGAGGCTCTTAGCGTCCTACGAGTACCCTGGAGCACTCGTTAGCTACTCGTGACTCGTGAGCGTTTTTAAGACGTTCGTTACCAAAGATGCTTTCGGGAAACGGTGTGAAAACTGTACGATGCTCTTACGACCCACTCTGCGATCCACTTAGGCTAAAGATGCTTTCAGGAAACGGGGCCCTGTCCTATTGAGGTTTGTGTTTTGCATCACATCAAAACAGAGGGTCACATGACCTTCACTAACGCTGCCAAACAGGTCATAAAACACACAAGCTCTGAGATGATGTAAGATGAATGATGCAGATTCCATCCTCTTCTCCTTCTCAGTTAGGTTGGATCTGTAATCCTGATCTCCTGATCCTACTGCTTCCTAAATAAGGGCTACTTGTTGTGCTGTTAATTGAAAGAAATGCCTGATGCTCTGAATATCTTAAGTGCTATGTTGTGGGGCTGCTAACTACCTCCGCATAATTAAAGGTAATTGTGCTGTTTCATTGAGAGCTTTGAACTGGACGCTTTTAATGCACAAAGATGAGTGTCGATGAAGAAGAAATGCCAGTCAAGGCTAAGACCTCTTCTGCGGCTACTGACGAAAATGATGATGATACTGCCGATAAGCCTAGTTCTGTCGTTCATGATTCGGGAAAAGCACAAGAAAATGAACAAATAAGGGATTTACAATGCTGTTTGAAAATCTGAAATGTCGGAAAACCCAATTTAAGCGAGCTAATAAAATTAAGCAAAGGATTAATGAGCTTCTTCCTGGAAAGATTTAATCTCAAAACGTGTCTGATGTGATGAAATACCATAGCGAGTATTCCATGTTGTGCAAAGGGTCTTTAAAAACTAAAAATACTTTGCTTGAAAGGCCTATGCCAGATCCTGAACGTGACAAGCAACACAAAAAACTAAGGAAATTAATACATTTGAGAATGATGTGAAGAAATGGTTGGCTGATGCTGATGTAAAAAAGGACGATGATAATCTCGATTTGCTGTCTATAACAAAATCCAACATAAGGCCTGAAGATAGTATATCCAATGTTTTAAGTAATGGGTTAAAATATAAAGGTCGCTCTTCTGTCCATTCAAAGGCTTCCAGTGTTTTTTCTGTCAGTTTAATGGAAAAGGCGGCACTTTTACAGTCTGCAGCTGCTCTGAGAAAAATGCATGACATTGACACAGAAGTAGATGCCCTTCAAATTGAAAAAGCAAAGACGAAAAAGGACGAGCTAGTGGTTGAGACCAAGTTGGCTGCTGCTACAGCTACATTGTTTGTGTTTGAAAAAATGAAGGTGGTGAAGATGTTGATGAGTATGCCATGAATGTCTATCTTCATGCTCATTTGGAATAACAAACATCAAGCTATTTGAACACAGCTTCTCTCTTGCAACTTCCTAAAAATATCTCTTTCCAACAGGACCATTCTCTGCGGACCATTCTCTGTACGGCCTAAAAGAAGGCAGCACATTACACAAGCCCAGTCCACAGTAAGGTCAAGTAATCCTTTGTCTTCAGTTTCATATGTGCCGTCTCACAGCCTGGATCCAGATTCAGCATTCCTACATCAGCAGGAATTCAGTATTTGACCTCCCAGCTGAGTGAGCCTGCACATATGAGTGACAATGAAGCACATGGAAATGGCCCTGGATATAGACTCACCAACTCTTCAACAGCTGAATTTCAGCCAGTGACCTCACAAGGGAGTAGGGCCTACACGTATGCAATCACAGTCGCATCATTCCACGTATGCTTGAGTTTTGTAGAATTTTTTTACTCGTTTTAAGTGTTTTTAAGTGTTCTTATTATATATTTCATACCAATTCCAATGTTCTTGGTGCCAACCCATAACAATGGATTTTATTCAAATCGTCGCTTTGGGAACTTTGTTTTGCAGGCTGCTTGCCTGAGAGAGTTGGGCTGTCAAACAGACCGGCAATACTCGCGACAGGAGTTGTTACAAATAAACCTTGCAAGACCAACTCGTGCCGCAGATGTTAGGCATGGAATACCAGACTTTCTTCGTAGATCCTCTCCAGTATCCAGTGGGGAAACTAAAGGAAAATGGAGGAAGCGTGGGAAACGGGGAGGCATCAGACTCCTGTCATTATGGGAAACATACAGTCGCAAAGAAACTAACTGGACGAACTCCAGGGGATGGTTCATTTTCAAAAGGATTACAAAGATTGCTGTGTTTTGGCCTTCACAGAGACATAGTTCACTGAATGCGAACCGGACACAGAACTCGCTATTGACGGCTTTGGAGCTCCCCTGCGCCTGGACCGAGACCCTGAAACTAAGGGGAAAAATCAGGGCGGCGGGGTATTTGTTTACATCAATAAAACATACTGTAGTTCCACGACAATCAGGGAACGCATCTGCACACCCGATATCTAACTTTTAACCGTGTGGCTGCATCCCTTTTACTTCCCTGCGAGTTTCCACAACTTTTTTATAACCACAGTATACAGTATATTCATCCCAAGGCAAACGCTGCGTCTGCTTGCAGCACTATTTTTGATTCAGTGCAGAAACTGCAGTCCATCTCTCCCGATGCGCCAATCATTATTATGCAAGATTTTAATCAAGTGTCGCTCAAAAAGATTCCTGCCCAACCAGATTGGACAAGATACTGGATCTTTGCTACGGGTCAATTAAAAATGCATATAAAACAGTCTCACTCCCCCCGCTGGGCTCAGTGGATCATAACTGCATTTACTGCAAAAAACTGTATTAAATAAGGGAAAATTGCAAACTAGGGATGCTAAAGTGTGGACCGAAGACACTTTGCTTTCAGGAATCCTTTGACTGCCCAGACTGGGACACTTTAAAGAACACTTGTGACGATCTTGTTGACCTGACAGATGTGTGTTGCTCTTATGCTGTGTTCTGTAAAGACATGATTATTCCTAGCAAAACTGTAAAGATTTATCCAAACAATAAGCCATGGGTAACTAGGGCAGTTAAATGTGGTCCGGAAAAAAAGAGGCTGGCCTTCCTAGAAGGATGTTTAGCAGATCAGAATGTAGCCAGCAGGGAGCTGAAAACTGAGATTTAAAAAGAAAAGAAAATACTTATAAATCCAAAGTGGACGACAATATGGCGTCAAACAATCTGGGTTCTGTATGGTCTAGCATAAAGACCATACTAGGCCTTCAGAATCCAAAAAGCAGCAGCAGTATTACTATGAATGGTTTTAACTCTGACATTGAGTTGTCAAATGCTTTTAATTGTTTTATAATCGCTTTGTCGCTGTGGATTTTAGCAACGAAACTTTGGAACTGGAGGATATGCTAGTTGACACACAGCAATTTAAAATTGAACAAGAAGAAGTGGAAAAAGCATTTCTAAAAATCAAAGTGAATAAAATTCTTGGGCCAGAAAAAATCTGTGGGCGTCTGCTTAAGTCATGTGCAGTTCAACTCATTCATAACTATAATTACATTTTTAACATGTCTCTTAAAAAACAGCATGTGCCAGAGATATGGAAAGATGCTGTCATAGTCCCTGACCGCAAATACAACTGTCCAAAAACTCTGTGATTTTAGACCAGTTGCTCTCACCTCTATTTTAATGAAAACATTTGAAAAGACGCTGAGAACAGAGCTCTTAAGGACAACCGAATTTGTGCATTGCAATTTGCTTATAGGCCACACAGGGCCTTAATTCAATTCTCAGTCATCCGGAGGGACCTGGATCTCATGCCAGGTTTATATATGTTGACCTCAGCTCAGCTTTTAATACCATCCAGCCCCATATTTTAACTAACCAGCTTTTAGAACAATTTGATGTGACTAAGAATCTAGTAGTGATGGGTCATTTGCGACCGAATCAGTTCGAATGAATCTTTAACAAGAACAAACTGATTCTTCTCTCTCGTTCGTCTGACTCGACTCCTCCATGATTCGATTCCCCGCTACCGGAAACCCGAATGAACGAACGAACAAACCATTCTGAACGACTCTTCTTGGCGAACTGAATCTAGGAAAATAATCATTGAATCCATCACTAGAATCTAGTGGGGTGTATTCTTAACTTTTTAACCTGCTGGACACAGAGAGTGAGAATAAACATAACTTTGTCAGACCCTGTCTGCTCATCCACTGGCTCCCCACAGGGCTGTGTGCTTTCACCTTTGCGTTTTATTCTTCATACCAACATGTGTTGGAGCCAGTATAAAAACGGATTGATTTTAAAGTATGCGGGTGACTCAGTAGTAGTCAGCCTGCTTATGGGTGGGGAGAGCAGCCATGGACCGGTCATAGATGACATTCTCAGATGGTGTGATGACTCTTACCTTTAGTTAAATGTTTCCAAAACAAGGACATGTTCATTGATTTCGGAAAGGAAGGCACTCAGTCAGGAGGACCTAACAATAAAAGGTCAGGCCATTTAACAGGTAACCTCATATAAATATCTTGGGACAGTAATCGATTCCACCCTTAATATTAAACTAAACTCTGAAGCTGTGTGTAAGAAGGGTCACCAGCGCCTGAACTGTTTGAGGAAACTTTCCTCTTTTAACATAGACAAAAACCATGATTCATTGTTTTACTGTGCTTTTATCGAGTCAATCTTGTCATTTTCCTTAGTATCATGGTTTAGAAACATATCTTTAAAAAATAAGAATTCCCTAAACAAGAGAGTCAAATGGTCTAGCAAGTTGATTGGTGAACCACATGGAAGCCCTGTGCACCAAACAGTTACAGAGGTTAACTAAATCCATTCAAAGTGACGACACCGTTTGAGTCGGCTTCACTCAGGAGGTGGAACAGTTGTCTTGTAACCGAAGGTTGCAAGTTCGATCCCCAGCTCCTCCTAGCTGAGTGTTGATGTGTCCTTGAGCAAGACACTTAACCCTAACTGCTCCTAACGAGCTGGCTGTCTGTCGCCTTGCATGGTTGACTCTGCCATCGGTGTGTCAATGTGTGGATTAACCGATGTAAGTCGCTTTGGATAAAAGCGGCTGCTAAATGCCCTAATTGTAATTGACACCCATCCTTTAAACAGTGCATTTCAGCTGATCCCTTCTGGATAGAGGCTCAAGGTTCCCAAAATCTGTACAAACCGCTACAGGAAAAGTATTTTTCCTGCAGCCATTATCCGTATAAATGAAATGTTGCAGCGCCACTAGGGTTGCATAATATTCTTGCTCTGATGTCCTAGCACTTGAGATTTTCGTCGTCAGTTTTATGTTGCGTGTTTTATTAAGTATGCTGTTGTTTTTTTCGTACTATATATGCTAAGTGAACGCCTTCTTCTAGACCTGCAAATCCAATTTATCAGGAGGTATAAATAGAACTACCTTGAACCTTGAATATCAGCAAAACAACATCACTGCTCAGCTAGTTCAGAACCAGGCCTTAGCCTCTCTTCCTCCACGAGCTATCCCTGAGCTTGATGATAATCCACCTAAATATGCTGCCTTTATTAGAGCCTTCAAAGAAATCTACAGATAAACAATGTCTTTGTTACCTCGAGCAATACACCAGAGGACAGCCAAGAATACTGATTCAGAGTTGCTATAACGATTGAAAGAACACTGGAAATGAAAGTTGCTGTAGCTTATACGGAGCAGGCTATGAAGTGGCCAACAATGAAGGCAGATGACACCAATGCTCTACAGTCTTTTTCCATCTTTTTAAGGCACTGTTGCAATGTCCTGGAAGATTTACAGCATATGGAGGAGATAGATCTTCCCCTGATAATGATGAAGTTGCCATATAGCTTTGTGGGCGGTTCTATGGCATAATTCAACGCAAAATCAGGCCAAAGTCTGCATATTCATGCAGGGGCCGCATTTTTTCGAATATGCCGCACTTTCACCGCATAAATTGCCGATTACCACGCAAAATATGCAGGGCTTACATGATTTCATAATACCTGCATTTTCGTTGCAAAAAAAAGTCACATATATCTTAGCAGAAAGTTGAATTTTTTTTAATTTACTTCACACAAGAGCAGCCATTTCCCCCTGTTGCCATGGTAACGTTATGAATTGATGTAATTACGAGTCGTAAACGTCATCGAAAAGCTGCATTTCGAAAGTTCCCGCATGTTTTTGCAAGTTCCCGCAATTTCCTCGCATCAAGGATTTTTGGCCGCAACAATCACAAAAAAACGCCACATTTTCTGGAGGGACTGGCTAGGGACAGGTACAACTCATGTAGATTGTGCACAATCCAGCAGAAAACATCTTACCATTTGTAGCATTAGCTAATTTCCAATGCCCGTCCCTAGTGGGGCCTTTGAAATACCATACATAAAAATACAAAGAACAGCCTATCCATTCATCCATCCCTCTGTTCTACCATTAATTAATCTATACATCCAACCATCCATATGCTGTACGTAATAATATGTTTACATACTAGCCTACCATTCCCTAATCTAGTCCTATACATTGTACAACATACATCCCCCCCCTCCCGCCCGCCCTGACATTCACACACACATACACACGTCCACATTCTTTCCATCCCCGCACACACATTCACAATTAAAATCTTCCTGCATTTCCCTATACGTGGCTACATATCTGGTAGCCACGTATATTCCATTTATTAGCTCAAAATGGAAAGACTGGCCAAAGGTGGTTTTGCGGTGGGGTACCTAAAGTTCCCTGCAGCAGCGCCTCTAGTGGACCGCCCTGCGGCCTGCATCGGTTGGACCATGTCACAGACAGCTTGCAGGGCCTGACCATGAAATAGGTTGAGGTAAGAGTGCTACGTAATTATCAAGGCTGAGCATGTTCGGGTTCCTCAGGACGTTGCAGTGAAGAGATCTTATCGCCTCTTACCTAAAGACCTTAACGCTCGGTTGTAGAGTCTCACCAGAGGTTTGACTACAGAAGGACTTGCCTGCGACCATGCAGTTACACAGTAGCTGAGGTGCGAGAGGATTATTGATCGTACACATATTTAAGTTGCTTCAAACGTTAAGCATTCACTGTTTAGTCTGAGAGTAAATAAGTTCAGTTGGACCGTTTTAATTTTCTATGAATACTTGTCAAATTTAAGATGAGCCTCCAGCATTAAACTTAAATATTTGACCACGGAAACCTGGCTGATTGGCGAATATCTTAATATTTAGGGCAGTCGTGCTTTTTCGAGCAGTCGAAAAAGATGCAGAGGAGAGCATGATTGAAATGGTAAAGTATAACATAATATATGTGCTTTGTATTATCAATTGACTCAAATGAGTGCATATTACCATACAATGTATCTTATTGTAAATTTTGATTGATGCTCTTTATTTATTTTGGTAAGTAAAGTGTGAATTGTGCAGTAGGTGGGCACATTTTGAATGTACCCAATATGGCCACGACGTGAGCACTATATATCTACATGAAATATATATTGTTATTTTATGATCTTTTGAACAATTATTATCTATTGCGTATAAAAACTTGCCCAGACAGAATCCCATGCACAAATGCATAGAGCAAGCTCTACCAATATCGTACTACACTTTGTTTGTACAAGTTATTTAGTTAGTTTAATTGGTTAATGATGCTTTGGCAAAAAATTTTGTTGTGATATTCCTGCCAATAGAGCAAATTTTAGTAGACTATTTCAACCTGATGCCCATATTCTTACAGTGTATATGTAAAAGAGATTGTTTTCGTCCTTGTGGAATGGGGCTTAGCCACCCTTCAAGAATTCAAACTAAAAACAAAGGCATTCATTTCCAAAAATCTATTGTGGCAAATTTAAAAGGATCCATTCATGACACCAAAAAACACACGCAGGTTTGTTTTAAAAGGGGTTCATTTAAGATTTAAACATTTATAAAACTGCAATCTGCCCTCAGGACATATGGAATCTGGTATTTTCATTAGCATGCTAGAGTACAGTTTTATAAATAAGTCAACAGATGTTTTATATACAAAACAAAAAAGAAGCAATGACAACCAGCCATACCATAACATTTGTTGGGTGGCCATGTAATCAAGTCCATACCAAAGGAGAGAGAAAAGGCCATCACGTGTTATTATCCATCTTGTGATGCACCCTTCAGACTGGATCGCTGACTTTTGTTCTCCTGCTGGCCCATCATCCGGTAGAGTTTCTTCTTGGCCTCTTTCTGTCTCTTGACCTTCTCCCCCTCCTGCTTCTCCCTCTGCTGCAGGAAGTCCTTGTGCTTGAGGCGCTGCGCCCCGCGGGCCTTCTTCCTCTGGTAGCTGTGGACGGTGCTCAGCGCGTCCAGCAGAGCAGCCACCTGAAAGGACAATGCTGATGAAGGACATGTGCTACTAAACGCTAGATTAAAAACAGGATCTGTGTATTGAATCACCATTCTCCGCTATATAATAATACTTAAATACATAATAACTTAATATTGAATAATTACAGAATCCAACAAGAAAGCAGGTTAACAGGCCATTCCCCTGTTAACATGCTTATGCACCCGTTACTGGTTCCCAGCAGTTTTGGGTTACGTCAATCAAACACTAGCAATCTGGTTGTAGCGAGTCTACCCGAAGACTGGGTCTCTGGGCAGGGACTAGTTATGACAGCGCGTTTAGTTTTCCTTTAAAAACTCCACTTGTAAACAGCTGGTATTTTACAAAGTCTTTGTTTGCACACCAAATGATGAAAGGCCAACCTTTCTCTCGTGGGGCTCCCGGACCACGGTGGGCCTGATGAGGTCGCGGGGGGTCTTGCCCTTGCCCTGGTCCTGCTTGGGCTTGCTCTTGAAGGGCAGGGCCTTCTGCAGCTGCCTGGGGATGTTCAGACGGTTGAAGTGTCTCGGGGCCCGGACCACAGGCTGCAACAACATGAAGGAAAGGACATTTCAAAGATCAATACATGTTCTATTCAATAGTGGGTCAATAGATAGAAAGCATTGGTGGGGCTAAGGTGAATGCTGTCAGTTTATATATCGTTTTATTTGATGCAAATTTATGATTTTATGAAAAGGCAAATGAAAGGGTCAAGTATTTTTTTATTTTGCAGTGTTAAATTAAATATTTATTTAATGTTTAGGATTGCCAAGAACAACAATCTAATTTCTATTCGAGACCTGACCAGAGAGATTAGCTAGGTCAATTAAACCCAAACATCTTCCGACTGGCCTAAACCTTAGGTCAGTTGGGATAACAATTACGCAGTGTCAGCATGTCAGTGTCAGTGTGACGCAATACCGAGCACTAGCCATGAGGCCCAAAGATGTAGCAAGACGGCCGCAAAGCCCGGCCTACATGTCGAATATTGACATGTTGCCATGGTTTCCAGTATGGATAGTTTCAGCTGATGGTTGAAAGCTCTAAACGATGCCAATCCAAATAACACATTTAAAAGGGTTTGGTCTGGACTGGTGGCTGATGTCCTGGTTGCTAGGGCCACATTACTTTACAGTCTATGTGCAGTACTAGATCACCATGAACTCATTAACATGGTACAGCAGGAATGGAGTGTACATCCCAGATGGGGCTCAGGGTCACCTTGTACACAGAATCGGGCTTGGGTTTGTAGTGGAGTCCCAGGTCATGTTTGAGCTGTCCGACGGTTCTCATGCCGGACCAGTTCTCCTTCTGGCCCACCGGTAGGAGCAGGGAGGTGACCGGGTTGTAGAGCTGGGGAACGGCCACCGGATACCAGGTGCGCAGGAACACGATATCTATGGGTTTAAACAACAAGATAAAAGGTAATTTTGTGTGCACAAATATAAACTCGGTGTGCAAAATAAATGATAATTCTGTACAGTGGATTTAGGTAGATGCAGGTTCCCTTACCGCTCATGAGCAGCCGGTCTTCGAATGTGGCACGGTAAGCGCCTGCTGGAGTGGACAGGGCCTTCTTGATTTGACCTCTGACCCCCGACACTGTCCGAACGGAGGCCCCTTCAAACTTGGCCACTTCGAGGACGGTGTTGAACATGCCCTGTGGAGAACACAGCCTCAGCTCAGCACATCCAGGGCCGAGGAAGGGGTTCCTTCATGTTGTACAGGGTACAAGGACCCCAAGAGGTAACCATTTCACAGATTGTAAAAGGATATATTATAGCAAACAAATGGGTTCCTACTTTGATGAAGCTGGTGTTCTTGTAGATCTTGTATGGGTAGCCAATGAGCTTCAGTTTCTTCACTAAAGTAACAGACTTGTCCAGTTCTAGGACAACCCCAGTGGCAGCGATACGGAAATTGGCCTGAAAAAAGTAAGAAAGAAAAGACCATTTATCATAGTCTATCGTGTTTTTGGAGCTTCACTTAAAACCAAACGGTCAAAAGAGGGAGATGGCCTTACTTTAGTCTCTGAGACAGACTGTACAGCGAGGAAGCCGGTGCCCTGGGGTGTGATGGGACCTTGAGCAGGAAAGGAAAGATTGTATACGCAGGTGAGCGGATGCTTGATGCTTTTTGTGCGTTACATATTGACTGTATGTCTCTGTAATAACACAAATACGTGTCCAAAAAGGGTTGTGTGCGCATCAAGTCCTGACAAGTTTAAATTTCAATGGTACAGAACCGGAAGACCGCCTACTTGCCCAAAAGGCCTTCACACATTGCCTTAACGAGTATCAGGAGACCAACCCCACCTGGGAGCTGACATTCTGGTTCTCTATGCAGTCTGGCCTCCAGCTCGTTTAAAATACATTTAATTACAAATAGCAGAAGAGAGTTTCAGTTCATAATAAAAGCAAGGAGCGAATCAATCTGAAGAATTTTAAAAACATTTGCAAAAGAAAGTAGCAATCAACAGAGCTGTCGAAAGTTCATCTGAATCACACCAAATAACGATGTTAAGAGGAATAAAAAGGTGCTTTTCGTAAACTAATAAATATTTCTTCTGTTACATTAACACAGAGTGAAAATGGAATAGTAATTAAATCATCATTCAAAAGGCCCTTTTGTCCATTTCAGGCCCCCTTAGAATCATGGACATACAAGGACCTGATACCATACAACTACAAATATGGGTCATATTTGGAGCAAACTATAAATATGCCTTTTCTTTTGTTAAGGACAAATCCGATCCATAGGAGGAAGCTGAGAAAGAAAGGCTGTTTGGCTTGGCCACATACATTTTTCCCCAGTTCAATGACAAATTCTGCACATTACATATTTTCCATAACATTTGTATAGATGTATGTATCTATGCATGTGTGTATTTGTATACATCCAACACATCACAACCAGAATATAAGCTAGTATTAAAGCGTTTTCTATTCTGACTGTATGGAGCGGTGATGGGTAATGTGAGGGTCTATAGCCTAGCATGAGCCTTAGTTGAACCCGACCACTGAACCCGACTCAGCAGAACTCACCCCAGATGGAGGCGCCGCAGTGCATGTGCTGGGGCGTGTACTTGAGCATGCGGTGGCGTCCGTTGTGGTCCTCGATGTGGTACAGGGGCATGGCCTGGAAGCGGCGCCAGCCCAGGGACACGATGAGGGGGTCCCGGTTCTTCAGGATACGGTGGTACCACCGGTGTTTCTTCAGCCGCAGCTAAACACACAACCACAGTCAGCTCCACCTTTCCTTTCATCTGTTGTACATTTTTTAATAAAATGTACACGACAGACTGCCAGACTGAGATTTAACAAACCAAAATAAAAATCCATTCCATGTGGCCTTAGTCCAGGACAAACACACATCTACCAAGGCACTGTGGGTACGTTGCACAACAGCATACAACAACAGCTTTATTGACTTTATGGCCTGCTTCTGCGGTTTCTATCTTTTGCAGAAAGCATCCCTGGTTCAGACTTCTATTTAACGTGAACATCCATGGTTTCAGGGTTTCCAAGAGATTGGTCAAATCAACCTAAAAGTATGTTGGGAATAATGGGTTCCTTTTCGGTTGTACCTACTTGCAAATATCCTACATTTCCCTCGCTTGACCCCAGGCCACCGAGAATCACGGGGTAGTGGGGGTCGAAGTTGGTCACAAACTCGCAGGGCAGAGCTGCGATCTCGAGGCGGACGTACATCCCCGGGCGGAAGCCCTCGTACTGCACCCGGGTGGCATCGTCCATGCTCTCAAACTCTGTCCGGTTCAACTGAACAACAAAACATGTTAGGTGAGAAACATTTAGGATGAATGGACAGTAAATCAGTACCCCTCAGTTAAAAAATCCGTACAACTTTTTACTGATACCCAAACCAATGCCCACCGGACAACCAAGCCGTACCACAGATGACTGAACTATTCATACATAAAGTTATATACATATAACTATACACAGAACTATAGGACTGTAACAAATCTCTCAGCTCACCATTCAGTTAGTATATTGGGTTGATGATTTGATCCTCTCCCAAGTTTGGAGAGGATCAAAAGCACACAACAGGGGAAGGATTTTAGTTTCCCTCCCGTGTTATTTTTGTGTGATTGTCCAAGTGTTTTGAAAATATTGGGCAGACTGTGTCACAATCTCCAAAAAAAGCCCCACAAGAGTGAGAAACGGCGTGTCCACGATGTAAGAGTAAAGGGCAATTTCAACCAGAACCGTCACGGAGGCGCAGTCTTCTGACCAAAGGGGGCGTGTCCGCCGCTCTGACAGGAAGCAACCGTACCTCCGCTTGTATCTGCATCTCCTCCTTCAGGTCGTCAAAGTAGGTGGCATCTCCGTCGTCGTACTCCGCGTCGAACCTCTCCTTCAGCCTGCGCTTCTTTTCCAAACGCTTGTTCTTCTTCTGCGTCTCATCGTCCACTTTGACGTCCTCCTTTGCATCATCATCAGCCTCTTCCTCACCATCGACCTGACAAGTGAAAATAGACTTCTCAGGTTAATCGAGAAAATGTTAATCTAAGTTCTGCTGCATTGTTGGACAAATGTTTTTGCTTGACATATGCTAATGAGGACAAACAATGAGCACAGTAACAAAAGTTTTTTTAGGTAGTAGGTTTGAGGGGGTTGACAATTGCATTAAACATTATAAAGTTGGATTGTGCACGATTTTGAATAACTGGAAGCCAAAAATAATCAGAACCTATCTGAAGTCGATGCTTCTTGATAGTGATTAAATAATGTCGATAAAATAACATCCTCCTAACTGATACGATACAAATAAAATGCTGGCCGGCCTGTACCTCTTTGGCCTCTTAGCCCTCCCACACAGAGCTACGCTAGTTCTACTAAACTCCCATAACCCCTCCCACACACAGAGCTACGCTAGTTCTACGTAACTGAAAATAGTCAAAGCTTTCCCACAACGCCTAACTCATGCCTTTTGAATGATCAAAAACAGGCCTGTATAAATTGATTAAATAAAAATGCTATGCTTCCAATACTTCTATGTTTAACAAATTACCCATTAACTGTGGAAACATTTAATTTATTGCATTTGAATGTATTTTTAGTTCTTATTATGCGAAACATTCTTGATATATACATTGCAGCAAGGGTACCTCTGGTTGGGTCTCCTGGTCTTTATCGTCTCCATTATGGACCTCTCCTGTTTCCAAGTCTTCAAAGTCACCATAAAGATTTTCTAAAAATAAAAGAAATAGTATGCAACATGCATGTCATTTTAACATGCTTTTACCTTTAACACAATGAATCAAAGTCAGTGTGTGTGTAAATGCCGGTTCTTAATAAAAAGATTTATGTCTCTTACATATCTAAGCAGTGGGTATTGTAAATATCCCTGATTGAATTGGAATCTAACGTGAGCCTCACTAGACAACATGGCAGGTACTGTTAGCTAACGAGAGCCTCACTAGATAACATGGCAGGTACTGCTAGCTAACGAGAGCCTCACTAGACAACATGGCAGGTACTGCTAGCTAACGTGAGCCTCACTAGACAACATGGCAGGTACTGTTAGCTAACGAGAGCCTCACTAGATAACATGGCAGGTACTGCTAGCTAACGAGAGCCTCACTAGACAACATGGCAGGTACTGCTAGCTAACGAGAGCCTCACTAGACAACATGGCAGGTACTGCTAGCTAACGAGAGCCTCACTAGACAACGTGGCAGGTACTGCTAGCTAACGAGAGCCTCACTAGACAACGTGGCAGGTACTGCTAGCTAACGAGAGCCTCACTAGACAACGTGGCAGGTACTGCTAGCTAACGAGAGCCTCACTAGACAACGTGGCAGGTACTGCTAGCTAACGAGGGCCTAACTAGACAACGTGGCAGGTACCAGCATTTCGGTGTTTGCTGTTTTGAGATAATGGCTTGTACTCCAATTTATCCATCCCCTAGCAACAACGTAGTTATATGATGCAAAATGTGTAACGTGTTGGCATCCATTGTAAGAGGAATCTTGTGATTGGTTGATATTGGAAGGTACGCCTCAATGTGTTGAATCGGAAATCCGACCCCTTACATTTTAATCTGAATCTGCGTGATCTTAAAATGTAAAAACAACTCTAATCCTGTTTGGATGGCTTTTCCTCACCCTGACATTTACTGGCATTTACAGTAAATGGTTTCCAGAGCATGAGTATGGTTTCAGTTATTGTTCCTCACCATCCTGCTTCAGCAGTGTGGCAGCATCTTGCCATTCCTCCCACTTCCCGGTCACAAAGCAGTCTGCTATGGAGTGCAGCATCTGGAAAAACGTTTAGAATGAAGATCATTGGTTAAAGTCCAATGTGCAATCTGTAGTGAATGCTGATCCCTAGCAATTGTAATGCTCTTATCAATAAAATAGTATTTTAATTCTGAAGGTATCCCGCCTACGTACTGGGAGGGGCTAAATCCAACGCATTGCACATATAAATATTTGAATGACTTGACTTTAGAACTGACCTGTGTGTCCTCTATTGTTATTTATCTTTAAAAATAAACAAAATAAGTAAGCTGGACAAGAATGTGACTCATGAATTGACACAAACCTCTTCCAGATCCCAGTTGTGGAGGCTGTCTGGGTGGAACCTGGAGCAGTCAGCCGCATCGGCCAGGTTGGTCTTACTCTTCTCTGGGCGGCTGACCCGGAAGAGCCCTCCCAGCTCGGCCTCCTCGCCCTGACCCGCGCCCTGGCTGGAAACTGAACACAGACTAACTAGTCATTATATTTCACAGGCTTCCCAACAAATGTGACTGACGTTAGTGTAGCTCAAGCATAAGCACACAAGGTTCATCGATTCAAGTATTTATTGTACACTTTTCAAAAACTGTATATGCATTAATATATCATTAATAATACAATTATAACTAAATTGCTATGGTATGTATTAAATAATAATTTCTCTGTCCTTTTTCATAAGTTTGCTTGTGTTAAGCTCTTTAAAAGGATGTTGCAAGTCTGACACATTCAGAGATAACATGTTTTGTTCACCCAGACCAGTGTTGTCCTTCCAAGTGGTTAATAAAGCACCCACATGGGGGGGCTACTGTCCCATACGCATACCTAGTGAAGGTGACAAGTCTTATTTATATTAGATAATATCCCCATGTGTTATCTTTCCATAGAACCTGAGATCATGCATCAGGCTATTGATGATGGTTGGTTTGTCGTTTTAGCACAGAATATGAAACATAGAATTGGTCAAGGGTGAGGATTGGGTTTTTATCGAAAAAAATGAATTGATGTTATAATATAATAATTGTTATGTTATATGTTATACACCAATGGCAATCATGACCATGTTAGAAAAAAAGTAGCTTGTTTTCCCTGACCAGATCTTGACATTCAGACACCTTACCTGTACCATACACATGTTTCCGGAGGTTGGGGGCTGCTTGTTGATGCTTGAGGAAGACTTCTGATGCCTTCTGTTGCAAGTCGTCCTTCCAGCGTAGAGCTCCTAAACATGTAAAAAAGAAAAATGTTGACCGCTCATGACCATTGCTGAAAGGGAAAGCGTCAACAATCATGGAGAGCAGATGAAGTGTTTACCGTCGGTCTCGTACGCCTGGTCAGACCCCTTTATCTCCAACGCCTTGGCTTTCTTAAGATCTTTTTCAGTGGTTTTAGGTGGAGGGATTTCCATCCCTTCTGACTTCACCGTGGACTCCACGTCTGGTTCGTCGTCGGTCCACTCTTCATCAGAGCAGAACGCGGAGCCCGCTGCTTTTGTTTCGATCTGCTCAGATTCCGAGTCTTCCTCGTCACTTTCCTCTGCTGCGCTCTCGCCCTCCGACAGATCCTCCTTGCTGAGCTCCAGGTCGTCTTCACTGTCTGCGAAGGCCAGCGTCTCGGACACTTTGGGCTCCCCTTCGTCAACTGACATCTTCAGCCTTTTCCCGGTTTGCACACGCTGAGGTTCGGTCAGTTTCCCTGGCTGCTCAGTAGACGCCCTCACCTGCTTGAGGAACACGGATACGTTGTTGCCTTCATTTGTGTCCAATTCTTCATCAGACTCTGCCTCGTCCATATCACTGTTCTCTTCTCCATCTTCACCGTCGTCTCCATCTTCTCCATCATCTCCACCTTCTTCATCTTCTCCATCATCTCCACCTTCTTCATCTTCACTGTCGTCTCCATCTTCTCCATCTTCACTGTCGTCTTCATCTTCACTGTCGTCTCCGTCTTCATTGGCCTCCACCTCGCCTGTGAATATCATCTTCCTTCTTTCCCTGTTGGAGGTTGGGTCTGGGGACTGTGGCGCGCTGTTCTCCCTGAGAGATCATGGAGGAAATAATGAGACCAAACACGATATACATACACAACACAACGTGAAAACAGAACTTGACTCACAGTTGTTGGTCCCCCTCAACGTCTGTGTCCGTTATGGTGGCAGACCCTCTGAAGAGCGAGACTTTGCTGGAGGCCATTTTGGCATCAAGAGTGGCGTGCGTGTCAATCAGAGAGCGGACCAGCTCTGTTGTGGGACGCGATTCCTCCTATCGCATTGGGAAAAGATGGACGTTGAAGCTCCTTCACACATGTACAGCCACACTTTGAACCTCCCAATCCATCTGACCATGTGGGGAAATCATCCTCAGGACAGAGTTAAGATATTTAATGAGGCCAAGTGACCAAAATTCGATTTTCCATCAATTGCCCTTCCCCACAACAAATACCCATTTCCAAATGGACTTTGTTGTTTATGATTGTTATAATTGTGTTTAATATGCAACCATGGTGAAGCATCTCAATCATCAGTAAATATAGCTTTAAAGACCAGTGCAAACCAATGTTCTCATGAATGCAGAGGAATATTTTTCAACCTGTGGAACATTAGACTGAAACGCTTGTGTGAATCAAGAACAAAGGTCACTTCGCGTTTGCAAAGAACAAACTTGACATAGACTATGACCTGAATGAATAGGCCAATTGGTATATTATTACATTTCTAAATGTTGAATTGATATAACACATACTAGATGTGGTGCGAACACACAAACATGCATATGATGACTAGACAAGAAATGCCAGTGAAATCAACGAGTGTCATAACAGGTTTTAAGACCACTGATCACAGAGAGTTGTTTCATGAGTGATCAACCTACGTAACGCTTAGGCTACGCCCTTTAGAGACATCATTATTCCTCATCCTCATTACAGCGGCGGAGCAGCCAGTAAGTTTCACGTGAAGGACTGTGTGGGAGCTGCCTTGTCCTATCACGTTGTAGATACCTCACTTAGTTTAACTGACATGGGGAAATGCGAATAAAGACAAGCATAGGTCTATTTTATGAGAAAACCTACATATATAAACTAAACAAAAAACGGAGTGAGGTCTGGTAAGAGGCAGGCTTGTTAGTGCATCCTATAACCGAGATCAGAACAAAAAGCTATTTCTAAGGTTAAGTGAAGCATGCCTTTAATGGAATTCAAAAGTTGAATTAAGTTAAAGCCGCATAGCATTATCTCATCTCCCATCTAACAAAATGGCGCATCAAATGTCATAACTTTTCACTACAATGCTTACTTTGTTTAATCTTATGGTGCTCCAGTTAAACTTTAACATGCTTTACGTTCTTAGTTTGTAATGGGTTCAAATAAAGGGTTAAATCCTGTTTATGGAGTAGGCGCTAGGAGTAGGCGCTCCTAGAAACACAAATGTGAAGCCAAACCCCTACTCATGCAGTGTGAAGAAGCAAGCGTTGTGGGCAATGATGAGGGCTGTGGGGGATTCACAACATGTCAGCTGGTCACTGCTCAGTCCTACAGCGGTCGAGTACAAATACGGAGCACACCTGTGAGGCTTAAATAACAGAATAGCATTCACCTGCTCCCGGTCGACATGGCCTCTAGGAAGGTCGATGTACACGGCGTCTTTGTCGTAGACCACGCCCCCGACCCCGGACATGGGGGCGTAGAGCAGGCGCTCCTTCTCGTTCAGTGTCCTCTTCCTCTTGGTGTCTGGTAGAGGACACGGGTCTGGGAGGAAGCCCACATCCGCAACGCTGAAGTCTCCCACACCTTGGGGAGGTAGAAGGCAAAACATGGGTGAGATATTTTTTGGGGTAAATCAGTCCTCGTTTCAGATCAATTCAACACTATGAAAATATATTAAAAAAAAAAGGTGACCGAGAAGCTTCAACATTAAACGCTTCCAATGATTTTGAATTTGTGCAAACAACATCCGTCAACTCTACCTCTGATTGGCTTACAATGAAATTTGACTCTACCTCAGCCAATCGTCATAATTTATGCGATTGTCTCGTGCCCAAAACCAAGGAAGAAAAGTAAAAAAATACTTTGCCGCTCCGCTTAGAGATCTAGTTTGCCTGATGAAGAAACTACTTTATTATAGTAACACGCCACATTTTCTGGAAGTAACGGCATTATAAGTAATCATTTACATTACTCGTTACTGAAAAAGTAACGCCGTTATTTATAACGCAGTCATTTATAACGCCGTTATTTTATTCCCATCACTGCATTTGACTAATGTTTAGACGTTGCCCTGATTTTAGCAATATGTGGAGTTCAACAGCTTTCTTAACAATTAAAATAGATAGCGTTTGTCTCCCCTCTTTCTTAAATTCCAAAAGAAGCATACATTTCTGCTGCATATATTTTGTAGTCAGCACTGATCAGCCTGCTGATCAGCCAATGATCGCATCAGGGTGCTCTGAAGTAAAAAAGATTAAAGAAATATGAGGTAATTGTGAATATTAATGAGTTTTGGCCAAGACTAGTGCTAGCCAGCCACCCTCAATAATCCTAATACGATTTCCGTTGCTTCTCCGTAAAAGGAAATCCCCACCATCAAAAAGGTAATGTGTAATCTCATGCAAATGGCTCCATGCAGAAGAGAGGATGGCTTAACACTACTAAGAAGACCAACCCCTGCCTTACCTGGGATATGGACCTGGGTGTGTTTTTTCAAATAGGTCCCACGCAGATAGCCATACAGGGACACTGTTCGGTCACATTTCTGATCCAACCTCAATGTTTCAGGGTCAGTCAAATCCTCCATTCTGGGTGAAGAGAGACATATGCAATTAGATAAAAAGCCATATTATAGCATTAGAAGACTTTAAAAATTGTGGGTTAATACGGATGTGCTTTATATGTTTTTGACAAACCCTTGTGGGGTTTTCTCATCCCTACACTCACCGGTCAGCAAAAACGTAAGGGTGGGAAGTCTGCCAGGCCAGGGGGCGGAACTTGATGACCGAGATGAACCGCCCAAGGTTCTTGACCTCCTGGGCTTGGTACTCGCCGTAGACCATCCCCGACAGGTAGAACAGCTTGGCTCCCTACCGGAGGAATGACAACACAACACTGTTCAGGGCTCTGAACCGGCTCATGAAACAAAACCCTCAACTAACTATACTTACCAGGAACCAAAACTTCATACTAGTACTATTCAAGAACAGAACTTAATTTAACTGCTCTCAAATTAGTTAATCAGTTATTTTGTTCCAATTACAAGTTTTTAGAAGAGTGGGATCGAAAATAGCCCCGTTGAACGTAGGTCATGAGTCGATTACTCTGCAGTACAGGCAGACTATTGTAATTCATTTGTTTAGTCTGTACAAAACATTGAAAAACAAGGCTAATGCTTACGTACTCATTTAGAAGGCAACCAATAAAAGATACAAATTATAAAAGTTTGACTGAACTAAGAGGTTAATGGTAATCTAATCTTACCGTTAAAAACTCACGAAACATTATGTAATTCTTGTCAAAATAATTAGTGTTCGATATATCTAATATATTAAAACAATACAATTACTTTAATTTTGTTGCTCACCTGGTAGACTTCTGTCCAGAAGCGATGTTTGAGGACTTTCTTTGCCGTTCGCAGCTGTTTGTTGTTCTTGAAGGAATCGAGGTGCGTGAGCACCCCCATTATTCGTGGGAAGCCATGTACCTGACAAATGTTGAGGAACTCAAAAGTCTCCATTTCAAAGCCAAAGCTTGCGTCAATCAACATCAGTACCTGCAAAAAGTCGATAAAAAATTTAGTAAAAGAGAGACAATTTAGCTATTTGTCAAATGTTAATAGAAGAAATGTAACAAGGGAAGAGCAAAATGCTGTTGAAAACCAACATCACACACGCTGGTGTGGTATTGAGGTAGGGAGGAATGGTTGCATCCTTTCATAACGAGCCTGCTCTGGCTGGTCTCTCCAAATGCCTTTTTATTTATTTATGCATGTATATTTAGTAATATACACACACGCACGATTGCACGCACAAGCACGTGTGTGTATATATACATATAGTCATATACCAGTGGAGGCTTCTCCAATGAGGAGAGGAAGGAAGATCATCCTTAACATTGTTGAGAATAAAAAATGTAGATTGCCCAGATTACTAATGAATTAATGCCCTTAAATATGACTTTAATCATATTTGCTCGCTCAGTCGTATGCCTTGTTTCCACCGAGCGGTGAGCTACCGCTCGTTGTGGTACAGTGCGGCTGGGTTTGGTTATGTTGGCGCTTCCGTAGCCCACGGACGGCCGATGCAAATAGTTGTGAAATAATGGTCTTGTTTTAATCTTTTAATTGTTAGTTACTCTGACCATTCCGTTTGATATTGTGGTATGGATGTTACTGAATGATTCAGAGCATGATGCATTTTAAATGCCATCACTTTTGGTCTTGTGTCTTAATTTTTCTTAAAACAACTGTAGCTGAAAATAAACATAGCCAAATTACAACCAATAGCTTCAGTCATTGAGGGCAAAAATATGCCCAAAGCTAGGCCCAGATTTCTTTATTTAGATTTACAAATCAAGAGTAGTTTTAAAAATCAAGAGTTGTACTTTCAAAGTACAATGATGTCACTTGTGGATTTGTATCATCCCTCCCTCCCTGCTATTTTGTAGTTCCCCGAAACACCCTGAAACAACTCGAGTCTCACATACTTATGCCACCATACGCCACTAACAGTGCAAGCAGGCCAATGGCAACCAAGCACACAGTCCTTCCTCCCACACTTTAAAAACCACCAGCCACCACTGTCATATACATACACACGTTTGTGTATATATACAGTTGTTTTTCCTGCATAGGTGTGTTACCAACATTGACTTTTAAATCTGTACAGAAAATGAAACTTGTTTATTTATTTACACCATCAATCTAAATGAATAACACTCATTGTGTCTTATCAAAAAGGTAAAACTCCTCACTCACCAGGTCGGCCACCTTGGCCAGATCGATCATGGTGTTGATGTCGTTGTTACACTCGATGAACGTCAGACGCCGCTTCTTACCTGGGAAGGAAAAAGTCTTAGTATCTATTTCCCCCACCCAATTTTCTTAAATTAAAAATTTCAATTTTATTTGTATAGCCCTTAAGAGTTAGTCTCAAAGGGCTTTCAATATCATATATTGGCGACAAATGCTTTGTATAATTGTTTGCCAATGCTCCCCACTGACGTCTGCAGATATAGAGCATTGAGAAAAAAGCAGGTCTCTTAAAGAGGTCCGATGTGGTTCATTAGAAGAAAACGACAAACTTGAATAAAAGTATCCTACATTTACTCGTCATACGAGTTATTTTCACCAGCATGGAGGGTGAAGACCTCTCCCATGCTCTGACGTCAAAGTACTACATCATCTCTCCAAACAAAAACAAACGCTACTGCTGTGCATTTGACCTTAAGTTTAATGTCAGGCCGCTCGGGGTCATGATGGTTAACCTGGTCCACCTACCAACAGCCAGTAAACACCGGTGACTGAACCCATCCCAGTTTACACAACAAGGAATAATGGGGAGAACTTATTTAGAATGAAAGCATTTGCTTAGCATAAGAAAATATGAGACAACTCGACTAACATCAACCTTAGTCGGCCATGAGTCGCTCAACTCGTAATTGATCTGATCAACTATGAGGGGATCAGCATTAGTTACCATCTGTGTCCTAATGTCCAGTGGCCACACGGTTCCATCCACTGCTTTGACTGTTGTAGAGCAAGCGGCATACACTTCTAAACAGACTTTAATCCATGGGAATATTTTGTAAAAGATGTATCCGGTTTAATGGTTTTATTTCGCCTTGTTTTTTATTTTATTGTTTGGGGCAGGGCATTTTCACTCCTGACTGAGCTAATACACAGCTAGACACATAGGAACATATGTTCAATGCCTCAAATCTTTCTTATTGACTGGATATTCACCAAATATTCCTGCTGAGCCTCCACCAGAAGTATAATCCAACTCAGGTGGAAACACTTACCAGAAACAATGGTGACCGGTCCACGGATGTCTCCCAGTTTCTGCCGGGTGAAGTTCTTGATCAGGCATCGTATCAAGGTGGTTTTCCCCACCTTGGGCGGCCCGACCACCACCACAACGATGGGCGGAGGGTCCAGGGGGCTGCGGTCCACATGAGGTATATGGTGCTTCTTAGTCTTCAGGTCCTGGGTTCTGCACAGAGAAAAGTGGTTAGGTTAAAATACAATCATCTTAAAAATGGAAGGGGTTGAGTCAAGTGGGATAACATCTGACCTGTGAAATGACTTGGCCATGCGCACAGCAGACTGCACGGCGAAGGCTTTAGGGTTCTTCTTGTGTTCATTTTCCTCCACGGCTGCATCATCAAGCTTCCTGGACTTTTTCCTCTCGGACTTCGGCCCGCTGTTTTTCTGCTGGTGTTTCTTCTGCTCCTTCTTCTGTTCTTTCACTTTCCCGTCCATCATGCAACTTCTGCATCATTGGATGAGATGAGACAAAAGGTGTAGTAGTTAAATTATTTGAACAGCAACAATGACATTCTACCAGCGCCGTTTGTGTCTGAATATGGGTAGTGAATAAGGAAGTTGTTTAATTTGAACAATATCCTAAAACCAACAATATATCGGGAACCTTGTAATATCTATGTTGAACGCACACTGTTCACAGGGGGCTGCTGGTTTGTTGGATATGTGTTTGTCAATAGCGTATTCCTGCAATAGGAGGAAGTATTTCATAGATGTAAAGGTTCATTCCACCGAAGTACTACTGACACTGCAGCATCCTCTTTTGCAGGAACACCCTACTCCTGGTGGTTGCGTCTCACAAGTCAGAGCCCGGTTTGACGTAACTTGATATCTCATACCACTGACTTTCAAATCAGATCGGTGATTTAGAGATGCTCAATTAGACTTTTCCTACGGTGACATAATGGTTCGTTGAATTCTACCAAGTGATTTTATACGTACTGCATGAATAATAGATGTCGTCTCATTTAAGACACATAACCCAAATAAAAGTGGTTTTGGGTTCACTGGGTCTTAAAGCATTGAAGATACCTTTGTATAATAATTTATTATATTGCTCCCCAAGTGACAAGAGTTGCATATTGTTTTAACGAGGAGGGTCCTAGGTTTCTAGTTTGTGGTCATTGCTGTTTTAAACTTCCATTGAGCCATCTTTAATGTGTGTGTGTGTGTGTATATATATATATATATATCTATATATACATATACATACACATATATATATATACATATACAGATGTGCGTGTGTGTGTGTGTGTTGTTTTCTCATAAAGAAGACCCCAGCCAGCATGAAATGAGAGCAACATACTCCCAAACCCAGAGACAAGACCCATGGACAAACAGAAACACTTAAGTGGAAATTAATCCTAGTACAGTCAAAGTTATCAATACATTACCAGCGAATACTTCTTTCGACTTAATATCCTCACGTGTGGAGATGTTGACCCGTAGTGAACACATGGATGAGGTTCAACACGACCCGGAACCGGAAACCAGGGTAGAGAGTCCTTCACCGAGGATGTGTGTTGTTGTCACCCTCTGCTGGACTCGACTTAGAGTAATACATTTTACTTTTATATATTTAGTATTTAATAGTGTAATATCTGATATGTATATATATTTTCTATTCAGCGTTTTAAATTTCGACTTCTTTATTGTTCACCCGCTTTGGTAATGTGAATGTTTGTTTCCATGCAAAATACTTCGGTCAATTTATAATAATATAATGAGGGCACTTGACCTTAAAATTAATATTAAAATTAAGTAAAGTTGGGTGAGAAAACTTATATTATATTTGGTTTTATATGTAACTCAAACTCTATAAATTACTATTTAAATCAAATTCGAAAGTTATTATTTGATCATTTGACCAGTTTTCCCCCCAAAAAATTTTGGGGACCCACAAAAGAATAAAATCCTACAGTGACACTTTCAATAGGCATTATGAGGCATATGCTCCTCTTGCATATATTGAGGTTACTGACCATCATCCCTGCCGTGCTGTTGCCTTATTACTTAACATAACTTAATGACATGCTACAATGTTATTTAAAACAGGTTCATTCATAATTCAATCACAAATAAATGCAATAAGGTGAATTACCAGGATTACACTTTATCTAATCGAATCTCAGTAAACCAATGTGGTCATGTTCCCAACCAATTTTAAAGGTCCCATGGCATGAAAATCTCACTTTATGAGGTTATCTAACATTAATATGAGTTCCCCTAGCCTGTATATCGTCCCCCAGTGGCCAAAACTTGCGTTTGGTGTAAAACGAGCACTAGGTATCCGGCTCGCCTTGTAAAAAATGGAAGCTCAGGCGAGCTGATTTGGAATGGGGCCCCATATGTCGTCATTAGGGGCCAAGTTTCCTCCCATTTCTCTGCCTTGCCCGCCCTGAGAATTTGGCCCGCCAATAAGACAATGAGCTACGACTGTGCAATCGCCAAATGTGTGTCTGTGTGTGTGATTGCACACATTGTAACGCAAGTGTTGTACACTTCTTTGTTATTTGGATAATCGTTCTGCTGTTGGTGTTATGGTGCATAGCACGTTGGTTCTTTGACGTCTCTGGTATTTCCACAAAGAGACTGTAGTTGGGGTTATCTCAGCCATGGTTGAGAAGGAATTGGGGCTAAGGAACTTTGGCTTTGACTCCCAGAAGTACATGAACTGCGACATGCTGCCCGCTGCTGCGAGGCAGCCGGCAGCAGGCAGCGTCAGGGGCGGATCTACTGGGGTGGCATGGGGTGGCAACTGCCACCCTAAAAAAAGCCTTGCCACCCCAGCTGCCACCCCAGTTGGCAGCGCAAAATTCATTTTTTTTTTTTTTTTTTTGCTTTTACAAGACATTTACAAATATTGTCCAATCCCCCCTGCCCCTGTAATACACAGCAGGGCTGTGTATTACAGAAACATCATAGTTAAAGACTTAAGTTAAGATTGGAATGCCTTATAGCTGCATAGCAGGCGCGTGCCGTATGGGCAGGTGGGGCGGCGAACTCCCTGCAAAAGCATTCTCCCAAAAAAATAGTTCCTCAGTAAATCATTGCTCCAAGTTTATTTTTAATAATGTGATTGTCACATTAACTATCTATAGTTTCTGTAGGCTTTCCGACTATTTTTGTTCTGTTGATATCAAATTGATGGTGGCGATTCTAGTTGAGTTTAAGGTGTCATGCAATGTGGGGCGGCGGAGCTCAACGACCGCGTCCCTCCGTATGTTTCTCGCATAACCCTGCAGGCTGCAATAAGAATTGCAATCCGCGCTAAAGACGCGCTAACAAACACAAACCCTTCTACACTCAGCTGGTTTTCCTGACCGTTAACTTCATGTGCCTCCTTTTGTATCAACAGTCATTCGATTTGATTATATTAAACTTTATTGTCATTGAACCAAGTAACAGGTAGGCCTACTTGGACAACAAAATGCAAGTCATCTTCTGTAAATTATTTACAAATGGCCATCTCTAATCTACTTGGTTGCACACCTGTCTGAACTTTTATAAACCAATATAAGTCATCAATAATTAATAATAAAACAAGCTTCACATCAAGAGCAAAAATAATAATAAGGTAAACCCAAAAGGTCTTAAATACTTAGAAATTAAAGATATAAAAAAAGAAAGAGCGGGAAATCTTTGATAGCACTTCCCCTGAATCCCCATTTGGCTCTTCCAAGCATGCAGGTAATACACTCTACTTTGGGAGTTATTCTATGTCACCGCACTTTGAGGGTGGCATTGTATGTAAATTATTGGAATCGGTGAATAAAGTGATATTTGCACTCAAGTTGGACTGATGATTGACATCTGATAGGAATATCTCATGGACCAATGCCAACTTATTGTTAACTAAAGTACATATTGCAGCTCTCTTTGCATATATTTTTAGCCCCATGCCCCTGCTGGTGTAATAGTGCAGGTGTTTGTTGTAAGGCAGGTTGATTTTGTAATTATTCAGTAATAATTTATTCAATTTTCTCTGAAACCTTTTATGTTTAAATGTAAGGCTTTACTCATCCCACAATAAATTAAATATAATGTTATTGAGTCAAAATATCTAAATGTGGGGGCTTTCCAAGTAAATATAGATTGATATGGCTTTAATTAAATCGGCATACTGTATATAGTTCTGCCAGAGGGTGCCACCCCTCAAAATCTCCTGTCCCCCTCTTGCCACCCCATGAATATTTTTCTAGATCCGCCCCTGGGCAGCGTGCGGTTCAGTCTACTTCGGATTGATGCGGAAGTGGAAGAACCAGAGACGTCGGAGAACCCGACGCAGTCGTTTGTGATTCATAATATCGTCTGGAGGCGCACACAGCTTTTGGCCATGATAATATGCATTATATGATATAGATATCTATGCATTATATGATATTATTTAGATATAGAGCTCCAGGACTGCAAGTGTTGTACACTTCTTTGTTATTTGGATAACCGTTCTGCTGTTGGTGTTATGGCGCAGGTCGGTCTCTCGTCTCTGGTATTTCCACAACAAGACTCATGTCTCAGCCATGGTAGATAAGGAATTGGGAGAAAATAAACTTTGGCTTTGACCCCCTGAAGTACATGAAACACGGTATGGATGAGAAAGGGATTGTTGTCCGCGATTGTCTCCCGCTTGATCCCCGCTTCCCCGGTGGTCCCTCGGTAGCGAGGTTCTGGTGGGAGACAATCGCTGTCAACAATCGCGGGGAACAATCCCTTTCTCCTCCATGTCGTGGTTCAGTCTACGTTAGAATGATTTGGAAGTAGAAGAACCAGAGACGTCGCGGAACCCAACGCAGTCGTTTTGGATTCATAATATCATCTGGAGGCGCACACAGCTTTAGGCCGTAATAATATATGATATAGTTATCTATGCATAATATGATATTATTTAGATATAGAGCTCCAGGACTTCTGCCAGAGCAGGAGTCACGGCCAAAAGGCTGTGTGCGCACGCCATTGCGATACATCCACTGTAAACAGAGCGCATGGTACCGTGGCAAAAAGCTGCTTAGTGCCACACCCCCACCCTCCCCCTTGAGCCGCCTCTCTCCTCCTCATTTGCATTTGTTTGCTGACAGCCTGCTGCTGTGGAATTGCGGACAGGTGTCATCAAAATTGGCCCGTGTGATAAGCAACGCCTTTAGGGTGGGAACAGTGCGGTTCATCTTGTCGGTTCAAGTATTGTTCATGATGGAATAAAGATCAGTTCAACGGGAACATTAGTGCCAGGCAGCACACGGCAAATTCTACACTTATTTTTGTCTTGTAATCTCCCTGCTTCTGAAATGAGCGAACATCTTCGGCCAGCTCTGCCTTTCGTTTACAGTAGACGGTGACAGCGTTTTTGGGGCTTGAAAACGCAAAAATCTGAAACCACCCTCCAGAGTGGAAAACTTGAATACGCTCCGCCGTAGTGTTTCCGTCTACACTGCCAAGATGCAAAACTCTGCTCAGATCTGCTCACGTCGCGTACGCGTTTAAGTCACATTCAGCGCCAGTACTATGGAGTCAGTTTCCTGCCATAATTCAAACCTGAAAAAAAAAGTTTCAAAGGCTTGTAAGTCTGGGTTTGAAAACTCAACACCTTGTAATAAAGGTTTTGCAACACTGAAAAAAGAGATTATAACCTGAAAAAAAATAAAACTAAAATTCAAACATCTGTAAACATGATTTTGTGTTCTATTTTATCTTCTTCATCATTTTCAGCAACACATTTTCAAAGTTCAAACAATTTCACCAGCGCATTTGCAGAGTTTCAAATCTGGCACTGTTCTAACGGTGTATTTCATTGTTGCCCGGTTTTGAAACCTTGTAAATGGGATTCTGCAAACAGGTGTTCATACATTGAGAAATACGTTTTGAAAGGTTGAATATTTAGTTTTAAAAACTTGTAAAGGTGTACGTTTACGACATTGCAACGTATTTTTTCAGAACTGACTTTTCAGAGATTTGAGCGCAAGCTTTGAGTCACGTGAATATTGGCAGTGTTCTGACGCCACTCGTTTTGAAACTCCTGACCATAGATATATATAGAACACTAGATACGCCACGCCCCTCTCAGCCGCGGCACACGGAGCCGCCATCTTGTGTGGGTCTTGAGTAGGTATTCTCAGACTGTCAGAACAGCCATAGATATATATGTTCACAGCTCATTTCTCAAAAAAAAACAATGCCAGTTCATTGTGCTGCTTTCAAGTGTGTACACCGTCGTACAGTACAAACCAGATCAGAGGAAATCACTTTATAATTATATATAGTTATATATAACTATATATGAGAGTTATAAGCTAAATGGATAAGATATTTACTTTTTGAGAAATAAAATGTTCATCTTAGTCCAGCAGAAACATTTCTGATAGTAGATATAATCAGTGGCAAGTTAAATGTCATGTGTTAAAAAGTGTGTTTCTTGTATAACATAGAGGGGAAAAAAATCTTACTACCACTTAAAATCAAACATGGAATATCAACTATGATGTTTTTAGTGTCATCCACTGAGCCATCACCGCTCAAATTTGCTACATCTTTGTATGAATTTTCCATATGGTGTAATGCACTAGACAGCGGGTTGACCCATTCAAGATGGCCGCCGCGGTGGCCGTCAGCCGACCGGAGCTCAACATTGCCGTGACGTATCTAGTGTTCTATATATATCTATGCTCCTGACAGTCGAATCTGAAAACGTTTCTGGGGGCCGGACCATTTAGCTCTCAACCTATTGGTTGCTCTCGGCTGACGTACATTCCAATCACATGTGCCGTTCACCGGGCTGTGCGTGATTGACAGTGCTCTGCCGATGACACAAATAACAAGCGACTTTCGCGGTTGATTTTGATTTCCATTTTCTGGAACCATGGCTGTTTCCCAAAGTGAAGGCTGCAGCCTTGCTAGGACGCGTCCTTGCTAGTCGCGTCCTATGGAGATTCGTGTCATCGGCAGAGCACTGTCAATCACGAACAGCCCGGTGAACGGCACATGTGATTGGAATGTACGTCAGCCGAGAGCAACCAATAGGTTTAGAGCTAAATGGTCCCGCCCCCAGGAACGTTTTCAGATTCGACTGTCAGGAGTTTCAAAACGAGTGGCGTCAGAACACTGCCAATATTCACGTGACTCAAAGCTTGCGCCTGTGTGGTCAAATCTCTGAAAAGTCGGTGCTGAAAAGTCAGTTCTGAAAAAATACGTTGTAATGTCGTTAACGTACACCTTTACAAGTTTTTAAAACTAAATATTCAACCTTTCAAAACGTATTTCTCAATGTATGAACACCTGTTTGCAGAATCCCATTTACAAGGTTTCAAAACCGGGCAACAATGAAATACACTGTTAGAACAGTGCCAGATTTGAAACTCTGCAAATGCGCTGGTGAAATTGTTTGAACTTTGAAAATGTGTTGCTGAAAATGATGAAGAAGATAAAATAGAACACAAAATCATGTTTACATATGTTTGAATTTTAGTTTTATTTTTTTTCAGGTTATAATCTCTTTTTTCAGTGTTGCAAAACCTTTATTACAAGGTGTTGAGTTTTCAAACCCAGACTTACAAGCCTTTGAAACTTTTTTTTTCAGGTTTGAAATATGGCAGGAAACTGACTCCATACAGTACAGGGATATAAAGAAACATGTTTATTGATATGTATTATTTCCATGCGTCGGACCGTCAAGCTGCTCTGGCAGTTCTAATAAACATACAGGAGTCTTTCCACGAAATGTACAGGATATGTACAGATAGTATGACTGAACAGAGAAGGATCTGTAATTATGTTTTGGTTTTCGCGGCGCAGATAAGAGAAGAAAGATTCTACGCATGCTCTCAGACATGGCGTGTTGTGTGAGTGTATCACAGCACCACCTAGCTGGTGACGCAAAAGTGTGTGGACTCGATTGGGTATGCATGTCAGGTGGTTAGGTGGTGCTGTGATACTCCATCACACAACACCACAGTGTCTGAGCGTATGCGTAGAATCTTCCTTCTTCTCTTATCTGCGCCGAAAAAACCAAAACATAATTACAGATCCTTCTCTCTTCAGTAATACAATAATCTAGGTGTGACAGTACCAGGGTCTGTAGGACCTGTTTGGTCAGATGAGGTGTTAAAAAAATAAGAGCATCTCTTGACTACAGATATGTTCCTCACCAAATTTTGCACCAGTAAATCTATATGTCTTGATCAAGATCATTTACAGTCCAAGGTTATCCCCAGAAGCTTTGTTTCCTGTACTTGCTCAACAGCAACATTGTTCAGTACCAGATTCAGCTGGGGTTTAGAGCCTAATGAGTGTTTTGTTCCAAATACAATGCTCCTGGTTTTATAAATGTTCAGGACAAGTTTGTTATCAGGGATCCATTTGAATACCATCTGCAACTCTTTGTTGAGGGCTGAAGGGTTTTCCACAACTTTTTGTGCAGACATATAGAGTGTGTAATCATCTGCATACACAGGCTTTTTTTTCTTCTTACAAACAAGTGGGAGTTCATTTGTAAAAATTTAGAAGAGCAGTGGTCCTAGTGTAGAGCCCGGTAGAATCCCACACTGTAGCCTGTATGTCTTGCATTTGAGGTGCTTCCGTTAAAGAAAACCTTCTGTGTGCTATTGGTTAGGTAACTTTCGATCCATGCTATGGCAGATGGAGTAAAGCCATAACACTTAAGTTTCTTCAATAGTAAGCTATGATCAATGACATCAAAGGCAGCACTAAAGTCTAATAGTTCTGCTCCTACAATATTCTGTTGATCAATGTCTTTTAACACTCCGTTGTGATTGGTTACCCTCCGGAAGAGCATGTGGCAGCATTACCATACATGGAAAATCCGGATTGTTCTACGTAGATAAATCCCGGAATTTGAACAAGTGAATCGCGACCGGTAGCGCTCTGCACAGCCACCCCAGACGGTCAGCAGGGAACACGTCTAAATCCATGTACGTCATTATTTGACACTTTAGTATGGTTAAATATGACTATAAATCATTATAACAACGTTTATAGGCCATAAAAGTCGAAAAAGCATAAAAGGTGCTCGTTAACATTCCGAGTTGGACTTGAACGCGTCAATTAAAAAACACCGCGCATGCGCCCTCGCCTCACTTATTCCTCCGCTGCAATGTGCATGTACTGACGAAATCAATCGGAAATATTTTTACTTTGTGGTAAAGGATCAGTGACATTGTGCTACCATGACTCCAACGATTCCCGATCTCTCAGCAGAAACCGGTAAAGAACCATAAACGATGCATGACTACTGTAAGAGGACTGAACTATCAAACCACAGTCCCTAGGCTGTGGGCTCAGAAAGTTTGGGCTCCACTGCCATGTGCAACATTATGTACTCATACTTTTTACCGTATATATTTACTTATACTCTACTTACAGATGAGGGGGAAAGCCTTGAGAGTGGCCGAGCGTCCTAGTTTATGTGTTCATGTGTTCATGTTAATGAACGGAATATGATCATAAATATCACTATTCATAAGTGTCATGAGCCTCCTGGATCTGAACATCTGGGCACGTGACGTCAGACATGCAAGACGGTCACAACACATGTTTTCGAGGACCCTTGATTGTCAGTATACATTTTAAAATATATATATTTGGATGAAGGGACTGTGTTGTGACTTCCACATGATGACACATCTTCTAATGAGTAGGTCAGTCGGTGAACAACCCTGTTTTAGTCTCCGCAACAGCAACAGCTTTGTCAGACTACATATCAACATCATATAACATCAATCAAGATGTCTGAGTACTTTATTTAGGTAATCGTTTATTGTTTGCCTGTACGAGTACTATTTTACCTGAGAACACCTTTGTCCCCCTGTTGTTTAAAGGGATGATTCATTTTTTTTTACCTCAAGATTATTCAGTAAAATCCTTCAATGTTGATGTGTTGGACACAAGACCTATGAATGAAAGGTTCTTATGGGCAGTTCAACATGGGAGGATTTAATAAGCACACATGTTGCAGGAGTAGAATGAACTTTTGTATTAATGCCTGACCCTTTTAAAGCTAGGGAAGACGATTTGGAGAAACCAGTCAGAGCAAGATAGAATCTGAAACTAGTCCACCTCCCTTCAGCCTCCCTTTATCCTCCCTGACTTACCTACCTTTAAAGATGCTTCAAACGAAATGTTTAAATTGCCAAACAACAATATAATGCAAGTAGTCCTATTAACCCTAGTAGATGGAGTAAGGTGAATTAAATGTGTTTAATTACTCCATACAAGTATTCAAATCAAACCACTTGTTCATGACTCAATAAAAAAAAATATTTTTATGTTTCATAAACATTGCAGTGTTTTATGATTTTGCCACTATACGTATGCTCAAAAGCAATTTTAACAAAAAATATACTGTGAATACTGCGATAATTTGGCAGTCAATGTCAACGTTTATCCACTTCTTGTTTAAAATGTGGGTCGAGGGAAATGCTGAAAAAGGAATCTTCTCATACAAATATCTTTCTTAACAGAATGTAGATGCCCACTGGAAATGGAACTCCAAATGGTGCTGCAGGAAAGGATAATGATCCTGGATGGCGGCATGGGAACAATGATTCAACAGCTGAACCTGAAGGAAGAAGATTTCCGGGGGATGGAATTCAAAGACCATCCTTGCTCTCTGAAAGGAAACAACGATATGCTAAGCATCACAAAGCCAGATGCTATCTACCAAATACACAAGGTACACACATAGCCTGAGTTATCTGCGAAATACACAAGGTACACAGCCTGAGTTATCTACCAAATACACCGGGTACACAGCCTGAGCTATCTACCAAATACCCAAGGTACACACACAGCCTGAGCTATCTACCAAATACACAAGGTACACACACCGCCAAATGCACATACAATTTACCTCATAATAGAGCTATAAGATAAACCTATCTAATAATTGGGATATCTCTTGAAAACAGGAGTGTCATTTCTATCGTTGAACCGTGTGGAATACCGGAAAAGGGGAATATTGAGTAAGGCAGCAGCAGCTTGAAGAGATGTATTCAGATGTAATTAGTAGTCGTATGAGTATTAGTAGTAGTAAAATAGAAGTGCCCTCATTCTTTATCAGTCATGATAAGCAAAATAGAAGCAAACTCAGCTTCCAGTAATACCTTAATTAAAGTCTGCATTGAGGTTTGGAGTTTATCTGAAATAGTGTTCTCTGGGTGTAGATTTTCAAATAAGAACCTCCAAATGAAGCAATTTGGATGGTACTGCAAACACGAGTGTCTGCTTACCTTTTGTCAGATCAAAAGTTTCACACTTGGGTTACATTGAGAAGTACTGAACTGTTACATGTATATGCATTCATATAAATTAGGTTGTGGGACGTTCTCCTATATTTGCAAATCAAATCCCGAAAGACCATCTTGTAAGTCTAATTTCTCGTTAACCTTGTGAAATAACCATCCCACAAGCTCAATCCTGTCACAACTTGCCAAGGTATGCATTTGTGTCTGAACCACCAGAGATTTGGACCAATCAGCCTCCTATTAAGACTTAGGGCTGATAATGGTTCCACATTCACGAAACGCAATGACCACTCAGTCGCCTCAACGTAGTCGTGAACTTTTATGGTTCTGCGTGGTAAAGAGAGAACAAATAGTTGGTCTTTGTCTGTGAAGGCTATTACTTACTTTACAATTGGTCTACTATTAGAATTTTGATTATGGTATTGATTCTAGCAACTTGAAAGCTGAATACGACATCAAACAATGTGCAACAAAAACAGAAGATTGGCTGCTAGTTGGTCATTGTTGTCCTTTCTGGTCATTACATTCAAAGTCTATGATGACCGAATACGAAACGTCCCCACTTTTACAGATTACTAGTGAGTAAAAGAAAAGTTTACGGCTATGAAGGCAAAAGTTACATGTTTTTCCTCTTCAATATAGACACTAGCCTTTTCCATCATATACAGTAGGCTATAATATCCTATATTTTTAAATAGTATATACAATAGTTAGGCTGTGCACACCGTTTAAGGAATAACCTAACCTGGTAGTCCAATCAAATACCACAAAACAACATGAATACGTGCAAAAAGTTATGTAGAAATACTTTCTGATGTCTTTTGAATGTCCAACATATAATGAAGCTTAGCAGTACTCTAGATAATATAGGCTGTTAGGGTTGAGTCAGGAACATCTGTTCACTACAATTTTTTCATGGGCATCAGCGGGCGCAGACCAAAACCCCTGCAGCTCCCGTCTTTAGTGACATGTGCCAGATCGCTGGGATGAGCAGCGTGAATATCCATTGAATATCCAAATCTAAAAAAAGGACTTTCAAATGACATTAAGTGCTATTGCGATGTGTGGGTGTTCTACGACACCAGCACATTAGCTCTCCATTGCTTTACATTTCACTTTAATTCGTTCATGTCGAGATGCTCCTGGCGGGCGTTCAGTATAGTAAAACCTGCAGAATGTGGGGGAGATCCACCTACTCCACCTTTTGCGACTGCAAAAGCTTTATTTGAAGTATGTGCAGTATATCCTGCTTCAAACGTTGTCAAAAAAACATATCGCTATTAGATAAAATGTATTAATAAGATGTTAAAAAAGGACTACAAAGCGTTTTCAATAAATGTTTCGGTTTTTTAGCCGGAAGTAGGGAACTCCTGGTGTGTTTCATACAATTTCTCTGTTTTAGAAATTTTTATAATCTAGTCAGAAATGTCTATAAAAAACGTGTTTTGGGTTTTAGTGACAGTAAAGGGCTGATTATGGTCCCACGTTCACGCAACGCAAGGGGGTTACGGACCCCTTATGTCCTTGCGGACCCTCCTTGCGTCCACCGCAAGGGCCTGACGTGCGCCTCCCAAAAATGTTAACCTTCTGTCGAGGCGATGCAGCAGCAAGGGCTGTGATTGGTCGGCTTACTAGAACCCGACGCAGAACCATAAAGGTTCACGACTGCGTCGAAGCGTCTGCGTGTTCATTGCGTTGGGTGAACGTGGGCCCATAATCAGCCCTTAAGTGTTTGGCCTATTCGTTATAGGGTCAACATTTCCGTAGCGTTGAAGAATGGTTCAGTCTTTCTTTTATACATGAATACATTGTTTAGGATACGTTAGGCTAATGAAAAAGGGGATATAATAGTCAAGATGAAATTGCATACGCAGGCAAAACTTTTTCTTCTCACCTTTGCATTTTCTCTGCAGGAGTATCTTCTAGCCGGTGCAGACATCATAGAGACCAACACATTCAGCAGCACCAGCATCGCCCAGGCAGACTACCAACTCAGTCATTTGGTCAGTATTCCATATTCACACACATCTTGAGGCTGTGTTGATTGTTTCTATATTGTGTCTTATTTGTAAATGGATTCACAGCCACCACAGATCACTTGGCCAGCCCCACCATCGTCTCTTTTAACTATAATCTCTGTGCATCACAGACGACATGGTGTTAACTTTTTGCAGCTGGTCAAATGAATATTGTTATGTTCAAATGTTAATTTAATCGTTCTGTTTTTCAGGCATACCGCCTCAACAAGTCATCTGCAGAACTTGCAAAACGAGCAGCCAGTGATGTCACCAAGCAAACAGGTAGCTACTAGGACTGGTTCAGGATTATAAAAGAGCTAGCCTTGTGAAGCCAGTCTGGATCCGCTCCACTCAACCTCCACCCATAATGAACCACTTAACTTAGCAGGTTTTTCTTTAATGAAAATAGCAGCGCTATAACTTTGCTGATGTTTACTTTGAAAATATGACACAAGGGCAAACTTCCCTTTTTCTAGTTACAATGTTTAGTTGTTTTTGTCATCAAAGTTGTGTTTGGTCCCATAAAACTATCATAAACGGGTTATCTAATAGGCTTTGTGCCACAGAGTGTTTACACACAGGTTTGACATACAGTAGGTCAATCGTTTTGATCCAATCCTTCTGTATCACATCTTGTGGCTGTATGGTAGGTTGGTGTCTTTCAATTCAAACAATAATTGATACCAATCGATTTCCTTCTATTCCTTCCCGCTGATGTAATAGGCTGAGTCTATTTTCCCTCATGGCTACGGAGCCAAGCGGTTCATCATTTACCTCCCTTACGGCAGGGGAATCTATTGATGGCTTAAGAAAGCGCAAACTACACCCCAAATGGAGGAGCCGGGGGAATCCAGTTCCACCTCATCAAGTCTGTCAAGACTACGTTTACTAGCTGACTTTCAAATTTATATTCCACATAATTTAGTGAATTATGTGGAATATAAATAAACTTATTTGAATTGATCCTATCAGACAAATGCAACATTTCCTTTTCATTGCACACTTAATGAGTTAAGTGTGGAATGGTAGTGATGGTGGAAACCTTTCGTCTGAATCCTGCAGCTACTGTCCATAGTCCCACTGTAAAGTCAGCGAACATCAGACCGCCTAGAGGCAGGTACTGGTTCTCCTCAGCCAAGTCCTCTCTGGTATATAACATGATAATGACAAAGTTGGTGTGGCGTAGGCTTAAATATGATATGACCTTTAGCTTAAATGTAATTTTAATTGCAAACATGAACCATGACAAAAAGAAAATGGCAGTACCAAACATCGTTTTTTGGCATCTCTAGCACGTTGCGTTTCATATGGCCCTTTATAACTGATTAAAGTGCAGTATCAAAAACTGATACTGTTTTGTACATATAGCAGCACAATCTTCTTTAATTGCTGGCCTTTTAAAACTACTGAACCAATTCCACACACCTGTAAATTAAGGCTTACAAAAAAAATCTAAGTAATTTAATACTAACGGTAAATCCTCTCAGGGGCGAATCGAGATCGCGATTTTATAACGATTTGTCGTGCAGGCCTAGTGTGGCGGGATGAAGCGATGCCAAGATGTTTGACCAAGATAAAGAGATACAGAATAACATAAAATGCCTATATCTGACACCAGAGGAAGAGATTGGCGGTTCCTTGTGACATGTTTTGATTGGTTGTACTTGCTTTCGTTATGTCCTCAGGAAGAAAGCGTTATGTGGCCGGAGCCGTCGGTCCAACCAATAAAACCCTCTCTGTGTCGCCGTCGGTAGAAAGACCTGACCTCAGAAATACTAGTGAGCCATTCAAAATAAATAAATAATACATGCAGTCTTCTATCCTAGTAAAGTGTGTAAGATCCAGTGCTTATCTCCCCAGCTTTCGATGAACTGGCAGAATCCTACTCGGAGCAGGTCAGGGGTCTGTTGGATGGAGGGGTTGACATCCTGCTGGTGGAAACCATCTTCGACACAGCTAATGCCAAGGTGTGCTCCCCTGTCTACGGCCTTCTCTTCTCTTTGATATGTTGCTCTGTTTCCAGATTTAACACTGAGGACATAACCAAATATAATGCTATGGATTGTTATGTGCTTTGATAGACAGATCTTTGTTTAAAGGTAGAATATGTTGACTGAAATAAATCTTAAAATACCCAGGATATGTCATCAGAGAATAAGCAAACATGGCAAGTCAAAATACTGGCTTCACCGTAAATAATGCTATCGACAGTATGTCCTCCTTTGAAATCTCTGTTCTCAGTCAGAACAAATCAATATTCTCAGATTACACAGTTTGATTTGAGTCATGTGTTGACTACATACAGACATTGATACAACTAATACTACTGCTTCAATATATAGCACTGAATCATAGCGGAAGTTCAACATGGAAATGTTCCGAACTTTTCTTGAGGAAATACTCTCAAACTCTTAAAATAGTCTTGAATACCCCTGCCTTAGACTGAGCCTTTATATCTACCAAGGGAGCGTGTGCCCTTCCACCTACCCTGCTGCCCCGCATGTTTCTACAGTAGCCCAGAACAGACAAACAGCTCTTCTTGTGAGCTATGAGCTTTAGTTTTACAGACTATTTAACTAAACACATTTATAAATCAAACATAAATTGGAAGGGAGCGGTGAGGAGGGGTATTCAGTTTTTTGCAATCTGCAACATCAACGCTAGATACACTAAATCCTTCATACTGCACCTTAAACCTTTTCTTGAGGTACTTCATTCATGATTTAAATGTATGCTTCTGTTCATTGTCATGCTGGAATACCCAACCTCGCTTCATATTCAACGTCTGGACCTTCCAACATCAACCTATAGAATTACTTGATGTTGGTGGAACCCATTTTCCCTTCCACCTTGGCGAGATTTGGCAAAACAATGGGACTGGATACTGATTGATGAGGTTTAAATGCTTGTACCATATGGAGCTTATGTTTAGCTGTGTTAACAAATGGAGCTCAGGCAAAAACTAAGACAAGTTCGGCAGCCTTCACAGCCTTCAGTAAGCCATTCAGTTTGAAATACTAGCCTGTCTTGAGAAAAAAACGATCTTGTGCGTTGACATTAAGATATTCATGTTTTCCTTCTCTTCCCAGGCGGCTTTGTTTGCCATCGACCTACTCTGTGGAAAGAGCTACGCACCAACACCACTTTTTGTACGTTTGAATCAAATGTTTTATTATAAATTCAGTCATCTGGACCAGGGTTCTCAACCGCCGGGCTGCGGGCCAGTACCGTGCCGCAGAGCATGGGCCATCAGGACGTAGAGATTTAGAAATGAAGACGAGACAAAACAAAAAACCATACACGCCCAGTTCTCCCCAAACTCAAAGAGTTTAAGATATTGATATTGACAGAGCTGTGATGTTCACTAAATTAGTCATCATTCTCAAACATGTCCCTCTCTCCTTTTCTGTATTCTGAAGCAACTTGGACCCCTGTTCATTGAATTAATCCTGAAGCATTGTTCGACCATGTTTACTAAAGATCAGTTTTAGAAGATATTGATATCGATAGAGCTGTGATGTTCATGTGGTTTCGCGGTGTTGTCATGTGTATTTTGAAAGGAGGGGTCTCTGGGGGGGGGGGTTGGGTCATGATAAAATATTTTGACAATGAAATTTGTATTTTACTCTGTGGAAAAAAATGGAAAGATTGATTATTTAGAAATAATTTAAATGAATTGTGTTGTCTGACTGTGGACCCCAAAAGACCCTCTTAAAATAATAACTGAATTATCGTTTAGAATAATATGGAATAGTATGTTGTGATATATGTATATCGTCCAGCCCTAATGTATCTATATATTATTAACTCTAGATTTCAGGGACGGTTGTGGACAGGAGTGGGCGGACATTGTCGGGTCAGACGGGTGAGGCCTTTGTGGTCAGCGTGTCACACACCAAACCACTCTGGTGAGTTCCTTTGGACTGGGTGTTGTTAACGTGTGAAATGTTAACTTCTTAATTTCCAGACAAGCTTTGTTAGCTTGACTTTCTGACTGGTGTCAATTTGTCTGCTAGTGAAAATATACTCCTTTTTGATATTTATTCGCTTTCTCAATGACTTCTGCAGGGGAGGTTGACTGAGCAAAGCTATAACAATATGATTGTTATTTACACAATTTTTTTATTTTTTTTACAAGGTCTCAGGCTAAGGTGCTGTAATTGAAAAGCTATTATTTGAGTGCAATTATTTTACAATCAGCAAGCTATCTGTAGGGTGAGTGAAATGGGAGTGGTCTTACTTAGTACACCCCCAGCTCCTGTCTGACCTATCAAGGCCTCTTCTCCCTGATTGGCCAGAGGAATCCATCTTGCCTGTAAACCACAGGAAAGGCAACTGTAGCTTTTTTTGGGGATATTTAGTATTTAACCTACAGCCCCTTTCAGGCTCTTGTATGTTTGCCTTTTCAATATTGTCGTTGGGCGATAATGACAAGTTAATAGGATTAATAAATTATAAATAATTGTATTGAAGACCGAATATTGTGGAGTTCAAAATCTCAGAATTCAAAGACAATGCTTGTCAGCATATGTAAAATGGAAGGAAGCAGCGCTCATTTGAGTCTAACTTAACCAGATTTTCTACTGCATTGTGGGTAGTAATAATGTTAATATTACCAATGTTGCTAGTTTAATTCACTCAAACGGCAAGCAGCTTGTACCAATGACAGAAAGGGGAAAACCTTGATTCAAAACCTATTAGGAGATGGAGAAAGGTTTCCTTAGAGGCATGCAGGGTGTAACCATTTAGAAGTGTTATCTGAAATAAGACTATACAAATCTGGTTCACTATAAAAGTGGTATACGTTTTTAAATTTTCCATTGAAAACACACCTTGACATTACCGAAAAACAGGCATTAACAAAATAAAATTCCGTAACAAAGCATCACCTTCTCTGTTACCGCCTTGTTGCGTCATTCTGTTTTGAGCATTGGGTAGCCGCTACAAAGTTTCCTGTATGGGAACGCACGCCCGAGGGGAAATCAGTGAGCGGGCGTAGCCGAAACACTGAGCCTCTTCCCAAGAAGTCCCTCAGTCAGAACGCATCTTATGTGAGTGATGCACCATAAGTATAGGGGCGATCAGACACTTGATGTAGGGAACGCGGAAAGAAATTAGCCGCAACGACGACACAATGTCTGATCAGAGATGATCGGCCACCTGGTTTTCCTTTAGAAATACATGTGTCCAAAGTCTTTAACTTTCACCCGTACCCTTATCCCGATATAGTGAACACTATACGGTACACTGTTTAGAGGTCAAGTAAGGCAGGGTTAAGGGCTTATTGGAAGACTGCCATCTGTCTGATTGTAACGTTGGAGCAAACAAGTCAACACACCAACCCTCTTCTGATTTAAAAGGTTGGGTGTTCTTTAGTATAAAATGGTCACTGCAGGGTTTTATTTATATGATAAAATATATGACCTGGGTTTTAATGATTCACAGATGATTTACCATTTACAGAAGTGTATATTAGTGTTGAATACATAAACTCAAAAAAATATTTTCTGTTGCCTTTTGTATGCATATTGAATTGCAATATGAGAAAGAAGTATGTCAGTGATGATTGTGCTGTTCTTTCCCTTTTGTCCAGTATTGGTCTTAATTGTGCGTTGGGGGCAACAGAGATGCGGCCTTTCATCGAGGCCATTGGGAAAAGCACCACTGCCTTCATAATCACCTACCCAAACGCAGGTAGACAGATTCACCTGTGTCATCATGTTTCTGAGGTCTGAGGGGTCAGAGGTCAGAGGTGTGAGGGTTCAGGGGTCGGAGGGATCAGAGGTCGGAGGGGTCTGAGGGTCTAAGGGTCTGAGGGTGGTGGTAGAGGTGGATTCAGGGATTGGTACAGTTTGTAGTTAATAAACCTTAATATAAACCGTGACATTTTAAATAAGCTGGTAACCTGGTTTATAAGGACTAGGGATAGTGTTTACTTGGAGACTCTCCCTGAGGTAAGCAGTTAATGCACTGAGGTGACTGTGGACTGGCGGGTTGTTGAAATTATGGATCAGTGGTCCAGGGATTGGATAGGTTTGGTCAGTGAGTGTTCACCACCCAAAAAGGAAAGCCATCTCAAAGTCATATCTCTACACTATCTAAAAAATGTATCTAAGAGAAACTACTGTCCCTCAACTTTAGCCTCTACTAACTTAACTAACTTTCTAAACTTGCTAACTTTCTGTCAAAATATTTGACAGAACTCTGTCAATGATTAGAACTTTCAGTCAAAGTCATCCCTTAAGTCTGTCTTTACGTAGATGTGTGCGCCTTTGGGCACGACTAATGTACGGCAGATTTTGTGACACTACCTGGGAGAGACGTCTATCCTTCTGGGCGGAATCTCTTCTCAGGTTTCAAAGAGTGTAGGGTCAAACTTACCGACTTTCTCCAGAAGGGAAAGCTCAGGGAGGACCAAGAGCTGGAAGAGCGCACAAGCTCCAAGGGGTCGTGACAATGGATACTTCTGACATTTGAATTTTCATTGTGATCTTTATTATTTTGGGAGGGCATTTTCTCTTACGTCTTCATCTGATGGGGCCAGATAACTCCATGCAGCCTTTTGTTCATTTATTAGTAGCTGGATTAACTATTTCACAACACCTATTCTCCTTTTTCAGATGTCACCAGATAATAAAGAATCTTCTCAGACATCTCAGATACTAAACTATATCAAATATAAGGCAAATAAAGTGTTTGATTCAACATTTATTGTCACCTTATTCACTCAAAGGACCGGTTTGTTAGGAACCCAGGTTCATTGTTGATACTGAGATGTTTGTTGAGGTATAGATCAGCTGTGGTTTTGGTTCATCTCACCTACCCTCTCTGTATAGACGCAAAGTCTACACCGCGATGGCAGTTGGCCATCACTAGACTTCCCTTATATTCCAAACAAGGGTTATCATCTACCATAGCTATATCTTCGTTTTGTCCAACCCAGGTAAGTCATACCAACTGTCATGGCTGGGTAGCTTTCTCCAATAGAGCCAACAAACTCACAAATCCACAATTTTCCATTCTGTGTTTACTTGACACTTCCCCACCGAGGCAGCCCATTGCAACTGCTGGGTTGAAGAAATACAAAATCCAGTTGTATCCAACGTTCCCAACTAAAGGACTGGGAACAAGAGGGTCAGAAGATCCATCATTCCAACACATGATATTGGCCCCCAGGGGAGGGTGACCAGTAAGGGACTAGGTCAGAAACTACAGCATCAGGATGTTCTCTGGATAATGATCTGTCTTCTTTTGTAGGCCTTCCCAATACCTTCGGGGGCTATGATGAGACCCCTGAAGTCACCGCCTCACATTTAAAGGTGTGTGTGTGTGTGTGTGTGTGTGTGTGTGTGTGTGTGTGTGTGTGTGTGTGTGTGTGTGTGTGTGTGTGTGTGTGTGTGTGTGTGTGTGTGTGTGTGTGTGTGTGTGTGTGTGTGTGTGTTTTAAACTGGAGGGCTTGTCAAATGTTTGACCGTATATCCTCTGTCTCCCCACTCTGCTGTAGGACTTTGCCGTTTCTGGCCTGGTGAACATCGTTGGAGGCTGTTGTGGAACAACCCCAGAACACATCAGGTCACTCCTCTTTCTATTATAATGCCTATGTACCAATATTCTGACCCTAAAAGGTTGATAGCCCGATGTTACCCCTGATTGTCCCTAATGTCTTTTCAGGGATGTGTTCAGAAACATAAGGTCCCTCTAGCCAGTTGGCTGGTTAATCTTTGTGCTCTCCCCTGTTGTCGTCCCAGTCATAAACATCAACATGACATGTAGGGACGTCTCCGACGGGCACCGTGACCCCTCTGACTGTAGTCCTGTGTTAGCGACAGCGATCTTTTCCCAGAAGCAGAAACAACCTTGAATGTGGTTGTTTCTGCAGACACTCTCGCTCTACAGCGATTACACAATACCTGTCTTTTGCCAATTCTAATTGTCTTTGTGATCCTCTTCCCTGTAGGGCCATAGCTAAGGCTGTGGAGCACTGCAAGCCCAGACAGCCACCTCATAACGTACCTGAAGACTACCTGCTGCTCGCAGGTAGAGTGTGTGTGTGTGTGTGTGTGTGTGTGTGTGTGTGTGTGTGTGTTAGACCCCTTCCCTTCTTGCAAAATCTATTGTTATATCTTGAATTAAATTTGATTGTATTTACGTTTATGTCATTATGTACACACAACAACCCATGTTAGCAACCTCTGTTGTTAGTACTACCAGTAAGATATAGCTTGTAGTTAGGTGACCACACCACTCTCTGCAGGGGGAAACGTGTCTGACTCAGTCCTCGGTTTGTTTCAGAACGGAGAGATTGGAGAGATATTAAATGTTTTTCGCTTTCATAATTTGTGGTTATTGGCCAAAATATGATATTCCTACCGAAGCCAATGTCTGTGTATAAGCGTGTCTCGGTTTTTAGAATCCAACCGGTCTCGATAGTTTGACATTGATCTGGGTGCCCTGGTGGTTGATCCATGGGAACAGTTTCACAAATTGTACCTCTTTATACTTGGTGTGCCTCTTGGCCCTTTTCTAGGACTGGAGCCTTTCAAGATCGGCCCCTATACCAACTTCGTCAACATTGGTGAGCGCTGCAATGTGGCCGGCTCACGGAAGTTCTCCAAGCTCATCATGGCAGGAAACTACGAGGTGAGGAAAACGGCACTGTCTTGTTTCCTTTCAAAACTTTGTTTTAGGAGGAAGTACCATCTATGTTGTTCTCGTTGTCTTCTGAATCCCCTCCAGGAAGCGGTGAACATTGCCAAGGCCCAGGTGGAAATGGGAGCACAGATTCTTGACATCAACATGGATGAAGGAATGCTAGATGGTCCCAAAGCCATGGCTCGCTTCTGCAATCTGATCGCCTCTGAACCGGACATAGCACGAGTAAGAGTTCTCATAATATTCTTAATAATAAATATAACCGCAGGCGGTGATTAATGGGGTCCGAGCAAAACTTAAAAGTCAAGAACACACTAATGGAAGATATATAAATATGTCATATAATTATGAAGGAAAGATGTTGATGAAGATGTTCCACTTAATGCAATACTGTGCCTCGGCTTTCAGGTGAGCTGCAAAGCAATGGCCGAATGTCATGTTCAGCTTGTTCATAATGCTATAATCGGGATTCTAAACCTAAGAATCACCTGTACAAGGCATTATCCCATTGAGCCACTGATAAACCTGAACTGCAGCCTCATTCACATGGTCAAAATGTCTATTGAGATAAGCATACAACATCCAGAAAACTCCAAGTCCACATTTCTCAAGTGAATTAAGGGCTTTCTTAAAAGCATATACCTGAAAAATCTTTGAAATTCTGGGGAAATTAAACCTTTGTAGTCAAGAACACTATCGGGAGAAATATAAATATGACAGAGTTAATTATGAAGGAAAAATGGTTAAGGAAGAAGTTCCCCTTAATGGCATATTGTGTCTTGGCAGTCAGATTCTTGGAAACAAATGAGCCGGAATGTTTATTGCCTGATGAATTTCAGGTGCTATTAAATGTTGTGTTTCTTAAATGAGTGGCAATGACAGAATGTCATGTTCAGCTTGTTCATAATGCTCTAATCAGGATTCAAACTCTCAACCTAAGGATCACTAACCCTAACCCTCATTCGAATGGTGAAAATGTCGATTAATAAGCACACAACATCAAGAAAACTCCAAGTACACATTTCACAAGAGAATTAAGGGCTTTCTTAAAATAGTACAGATCTGAAAATTTGCACTGTTAATGGTATCCACCTAATGATAGCCGTATGGTAGATATACAATAACAAAGTGTTCATTTAGGCATAATGGGTTGAGACTGTGGACGTTTGGCTTTTTTATGAAATTGTGGGAAAAGTATAAAAAATTTGAGTAGAAGTCCAGGGTGAAAAGGATGCATCTGATTTTAGAGATTGATATGGTGAAAGAATTTTGAGTCCAGGTCAATCTAATAAGGAGAAATAAAGCCAGTTCTTAATTTTTTTAAATGGTGCCAACTTTGGGTGCAGTACCACAATTTGGGTTTAAGGGTAGTGGGGGGTATTGGTATCCACCTAATAATAGTCGTATTTTTTTTTATACAATAACAAAATCATATAAGTCATATAAGAAAAATGGGCTAACTGCTCCAACTTTATTGGCCAATATTTATCATGATTTTTTACAATAGCGCCACCTTTGGGTGCAGTACCACAAGTTCTTAGTAGATTTTTTTCTTCGACTTAGGCTACGTTTACACGATGACGGCCTGAACAGAAGACGCAAAAGTGGCGTTGCGTCTTCACTTTTTATTCCGTGTTTAGACGAGTGTTTTCGGGAGGAAATCTGCATGCATACGGTGACGCAAAAGTCTGTGGTATTCGATTGGGTATGCATGCCAGGCGGCTAGGTGATGCTGTGATACACCATCACACAAAACCGCCATGTCTGAGCGCATGCGTCGAATCTTCCTTCTTCTTATCCGTGCCGCAAAAAACAAAAAGATCCTTCTCTGTTCAGTAATACTATCTGTACATATCCTGTACATTTCGTGGAAAGACTCCTGTACGCTTGTTAGAGCTGCCAGAGCAGCTTGAAGGTCCGACGCATGGAAATAATCGGACATGTTTGTTTATTTCCTTGTACTGGCACATGTATGTGACGTAAACGCGTACGCGACGTGAGCAGATCTGAGCAGTGTTTTGCGTCTTGGCAGTGTAGACGGAAACACTGCGGCGGAGCGTATTCAACTTTTCCACTCTGGAGGGTGGTTTCAGATTTATGCGTTTTCATGCCCCAAAAACGCTGTCACCGTCTAAACGAAAGGCACTTCCGATAAAATATTTTGTCGTTTTTACCCGCAAGCGTCCTCATGTAAACGGGGCCTTAAGGTGCGGCCACACCAGACGCGTATCTCGCGTAATTTTTACGCGAGATACGCGTGTAAAATGTTGCTTGACCATTTTGTGTCAAAAATTGTCGCATACGCGCCATACGCGCCTACGTCACTCGCCTAGATGAGTCCATGTCCATGCAAGTGAACGGAGCGTTCCCTCTTCGTCATAACTATCAAACCAAACATCCTTCACATTCACCGAGCGAACATTACGAAAGTAAAATGCACATTTCTCGCTAAAAATGTTTCCATAAACGCATTTAATGGCGTAACTATGTTACTATTTCCACCCAGAATAAAGAAAGTTGTCGGCCGTGGCTGCGCTGGAGTCCGAGGTAGGAAACCCAAACGCCGCCGTGTTTGGGTGATAGAGTTTAGATCGGGTTAGATTAAATAATCTCGGATATAAATAACAATAATCGGGTTAAATAACTTCACATGGTGTGTCTGGTGTGTTTCCAGCATTCGTAGTGTTGATCAGTAGATATATAGTCCGCCAAGACGTTGAGGTTGCTTAGTAACCAGAGACTCTGTCCATGCAAGTGAACGGAGCGTTCCCTCTTCGTCATAACTATCAAACCAAACATCCTTCACATTCACCGAGCGAACATTATGAAAGTAAAATGCACATTTCTCGCTAGAAATGTTTCCATAAAAGCATTTAATGGCGTAACTATGTTACTATTTCCACACAGAATAAAGAAAGATGTCGGCCGTATGCTTCTGTCCAAGCTCACTACTCTCTGCCAGTGACGTCGGGTCAAGCTCAACGCTGATTGGGCAACGCGGCTAATCGTCATGCGTATGAGCGTAAAAAGTTCCATTTTTTGAACTCTTGAAATGTACGCGCCTCAGACGCGCGTTACGTGCGTAAAATGTTGCTTATACGCGTGAAACGCGTAATACGCGCGTAAACCAATGGTTCCCTATGGAAAAAATGGCGATTTTATACGCGAAGTACGCGAGATACGCGTCTGGTGTGGCCGCACCTTTAGGGTATAGGCTGTGTCATGCCAAATTTGTACCGGCTGCCAAATTTGTACCGGGCGCGTCATCCATACGTAATCCATTCCAAACCTGCATGGCAGCAGATGATCGCGTCGTCCGTTGCCGGGCAGGTTTCAAAAAACATTCGCGCTCATGTTGCCAAAGACGAAATAACATAATACAGTTAACGGATCGCTAGATAATGTAATGTTTTGTTGGGTTCCTTAATAAACACACGATGTATCTTGGAACAGACATCAACATGCAGCGTGCCAATCCAACTGCGCATGCTCCGTGTGACGTGGGTCTAATAACTGATGTTGATATCATTACAGATAACACTTGTTTTTACTTTATATTTGTATTGTATTTAATTGTTTAATCAAATTTAGCAAGTAAACTGAGTGTTTAAAGCAGGTCAAGGACGAAATAGCACAATACAGATAACGGATCGCTAGATAGAAGGTTTGCGAATGTTCACGTCATTCGACGCTTCGTCCGTTGCCTGGCAACGGACGAAGCGATCATCTGTTGCCAGGCAGAATTGGAGTGGATTACGTATGGATGACGCGCCCGGTACAAATTTGGCAGCCGGTACAAATTTGGCATGACGGCTGCAGTATGACTTTTACAGAATTTGAGGAAAAGAAAAAAAACGAATAATATTTTTTGGGTTTATTAGGTGAGTGCTGCAGGCACTCTAACAATTCTTCACCAGGAGATTCCATACCAAGTTTAAATTAGCAATCTTTGCTTGGAATCAGATCGAATCTTATTTGCAGTATTATGATTTTACAAGCTCGGTGTCTGGTGATATCATATATGCGCTAAAAGACCTCTTATGGACAAAAGTTTCGCCAAAGAGAATGGAATGGAAATCTTCAAGATTGCCACTTCAAACTATGAACTGTATACTTCAAACATCCAATAGCGAATGCTCAACTATGCTTTCCTTTTTTGCTAAAAGTAACGCAAAAGTACCAAATAGTGTGGGACAAGTAAAGGCTTTTTAGCAATGTATGGTTAACAACGATCGCTCACACAGAAGACTGTTAGACCTGTTGTCAGACCTAGTTTAATTTAGGTTTTTTTTTACTTCGAACATGTTCGAGAAATACAACTAAATAAACGGACAAACCAGCAAAACCAATGAGAATAGTCAAAACAAAAGTAATAATGTGAACCGAACATGTCCGAAAAGGAGTAGGATGAAGCATATGCTTATTTAATCCTACCCCTTCTCCACTACTCAATTAACTAACTAACTTATCTTTCTCCCTAAACATATTTATTTGCATAATACAAATTTACAAAAAATAGAAAATAAATAGATTAAATAAACAAATATATAAACCATTTATCATTCATGAAAACACGTGATTATTAAATCCCTTCTTCCTCCCTGTACCTCGTGAAAACCATGTGTTTGTACCGCTTTTTAAACTGGATCATGCTTGGACATTGCTTGAGCTCCACACCTAGTCTGTTCCACAGCCTCACTCCACAAACTGAAACACAAAAACTCTTTAATGTTGTAGTAGTAGTAGTTCCTGTACTAGACCTGGTTTCTGTGCTAGACTTAGTTTCTGTACTAGACTTAGTTTCTGTACTAGACCTAGTTTATGTACTAGACCTGGCTTCTGTGCTAGACCTGGTTTCTGTACTAGACTTATTTATGTAGGTTTTTATCCTGGAGACATGAGATCACGCATGACATGTTGTTGTATACACCAGTTTGAAAATGTGTTTTGCTGTGTTTTGCCAAGATTCTTTATAAACTTGGTCCAGAGATCTCTGGGCAGGAAGTTACAGGAAGCCAATATTATTAAAAAATAGTATTTTTACATGAGTTTTAAAAGAACTAATGCAAGCACTGGAAAATGAGCCTATGGGATTTCCAGTATCTTTGGCATTTAACAAACTTAATTTCAGGCATTGTATTCCTTACCAGCGAACCTAGTAAAATAAACAAGTTTCTCTTTATCCACCTCTGGTGTTTGTGTGTAGGTTCCACTCTGCATCGACTCGTCCAACTTCTCCGTGATCGAGGCGGGGCTGAAGTGCTGCCAGGGGAAGTGCATCGTGAACAGCATCAGTCTGAAGGAGGGCGAGGAGGAGTTCCTGAGCAGGGCGGCCACAGTGAAGCGCTACGGGGCGGCCGTCGTGGTCATGGCATTCGACGAAGAGGGCCAGGTGAGCTGGGGGAGGCAGGGGAATTTAAAGGGGTCTTCCTGAACCACTGGGAAATGCTGATGATCCCTGTGTGGTTGTATTTTCTGTAGCGAGGAACGCATTGAATCCGATAGCATGCAGTCACCGAAGAGCAACAATGCAACAAGCAACATAATAGCTTGTGCAATATTACAGGACATTTTGCAACTCGAACGGACAAGTTCTTACAGATGCTGTAGTTAAGGTTTAAAGCTGCTCTCTAACAAGCTGCTATATCTAATTTGTATTCATTCTCATTAGGAGTTGTTAACAATCACAATATAAGTTACCGCTTCAGGGCTCCAGAATAACTTTTTTCACTAGGAGCACTGTGGCCCCTAACTGAAAATGTTAGGGGCGCACACGGTAAATCAACATGCCAATTTGATTTTCTCATCTTTTGCACTGTATTACTGATAAATATTTTGATAATAGATGCAGAAATTACAATGTGCCGTTTCAAATTCAGTGTCACATTTTATTGTGATTCTCACCCATACCAACGTGTGCGCGCATGCGTTCGACGAGCATGGAAGCGACAGTTTCACGGGAGTGCGCCCGCTTGTCGTGCCCCTTGACAGGACGCTGCGCCTCCTCTCTGCCCGCTCACCTCTCCATTGAGAAAGCTGCAGGTGCGACCAACGGCTCCGGTGTGAAAAGCCCTTTATGGCACATGAAGTCCTGACCGGGTTCGGGTACCCGCGAGTTCCCGACGGGTGACCCGCACAATTTGGATATAACGTTGCAAAATAATGTACTGTGTTGGACACGGTTGCGGGTCGGACGCCTGAACAGCGTGGGTCGGACACAGGATTTGCGTTTGCTACCGAGACTTATCCGGTGCTGAATATGTTATTCAGGAGCGGAGGAATCAACTAAAACAGTGGATGATGTGCTTTTTTTGCCCGCAACCTAAAGCACCAGGCCAAACGCCGGCGTTCCATCGGTCTAATTTTTCTTTGGGTGTGGGTCGGGCGTCCATATCAATTCATAGACGGTCGGATGCGGAATGTAATTCGCGCTACTGTCGGAACACGGATCAGATGCGGTTTTATGTATTGCAGCTAGGGGCGGGTGCGGGTTTGCAAAATAAGACCCGTGCAGGACTCTGGCACTGGCACACTGGCCGCAGGTCGGAAGAACGAGTCAATAGTTAGCGAATTGTTCAAACACAGGTAGCAGGTTGTGAAATCTTTCTCCTTCTCACAGAGACGTTTACGCTCGCTCGATATTTAATCTCTAGGACCCTCCCCCTCCACACATAACCCTAGCCACTATAAATGGCCATTCCCTATCCTTCTTACACTCATTGGAGATCCAGGAAACGAAGCATGAGAGGGAGAGACCCTGAACCAACCTGCAGTGGGCCGTAGGATTCATCGGATTCCCTGAACTATCCACTACGAACTTACCGGACCTCCTTCCCTGAACAACCAAGACAACCTGCAGCTCTGAGTCGGCACCAGCTGTCAACACCATGTGCTTCCTCCGCCAAGATCACGTGGCCTCTTTGAAAAACATTCAACTTTGGCATGCCTGTCAAACTCTCGCGCAGCCTAAAACGGAACTCAAACTTTCTGAGCAACTTGTCCTTGAGTGGCTTCGGTGGAACACATACTGTGTGCACGAAAACCATGTCACAGGACTAAACGACTCCTGTACTTGCTCACGTAGAGCAGAAAGCATAACATACACCCCCTCATCCCAATGCTTCTCAGACTCCAAACTGTTTGCACTCACCGTGGACTTAAATGTGTGGTGGAAGAACTCCAGAGCTCCTCGTGATGCTGGGGGATATGCACGAGAAAATCATAACCTCAAGCTGCTTCAGCACCTCAGAAAAAGCTCTAGCCTCAAGATTTTGAGAAAAAGAATCTTGAGCAAAGCTCATACAACCATCATTGCTGTTATCTTACCTAGTGGAATGGCGTCTCAAAACTGTTTGGCAGAACAAGTGATTGTTTGAAGGAACTTATTACCTTCCTTGGTACATGGAAGCGGACCCACACTATCTGTGATTGCTCACTCGGAGATGTCCCCCACTGCTGGAACAGGGTGCAACAGCATAGGAGCGATGGCCTGGTTAGGTTTTACGGGTCCTACAGGGCTGTACAAAATCCTTCTTTACCCAGGAGAAGGTAAAGAGAGACAAAGGGAACGCACAGCAGGAATGTGGAACAATGAACACCAAAGACAATTTTCTGAATGGCACCCACTCCACTGAACCACAGACAGGTTTATGAATGGGACCCAGTCCACTGAACCACAGACAGGTTTCTGAATGGGACCCAGTCCACTGAACCACAGATAGGTTTCTGAATGGGACCCAGTCCACTGAACCACAGACAGGTTTCTGAATGGGACCCAGTCCACTTAACCACAGACAGGTTTCTGAATGGGGCCAAGTCCACTGAACCACAGACAGGTTTATGAATGGGGCCAAGTCCACTGAACCACAGACGGGTTTATGAATGGGGCCCAGTCCTCTGAACCACGCCACAGCAGATTAGCCCGTGCAGCGAAGTGGCAGAGAGTTTAGCTGGACAGCTGAACATCGGAGATGGCAAGGCTTTGTTGAGCGGTTAATTGCGCTCATCCCAAAAGCCAGGGATAGACCTGGCTTTTAGTCATTAAAAGGGCAATTTGAGTCGCCATTATGATATATGCAAGTAGGTAATCTTCAGTAGACACCCCAGGCTCCTACCAGACATGTGTTGGCTTTCATATCCTATCTTTCTGTAATTGCTGTAGAAGGATGCTTCCAATGGATGTGAAGTGACCTGCCAAATCTTGCCAAATGCTATCCCCTCCCATTATTATAATCATCATTAATTTAAAGATTTAACGATTATAAAAATCAGTAAAAAGTTTGTTAAAAATAATTGGAATGTTTAAAATAGGCTTTGATCATCGTTGATCTTGTTAAAAAGTGACATACAGGTTTAATAATGAACTGAACCACGAAAGCCAAGTTCATGAATCATAAAGTTTTTAGTAACTCAGTTAACTGAAGCAAGCCTCCTAACGTTTCTTAGAATTACAAGAGGGCCAATTCCGTCTTTTATTTATGCAGTCAAATCATAGTCAGTGATATTAGAACTAACAACTAACATTAGTAACGTGACATTAATATCTAAATGATTAATGACACAAAACTCATTCACCTCTAGAAATATCAGTTCATCACTACATCTTCAGACTAAATCAGGCAGTGCAATGCCGTGGATACATTGATAACACCGCTGTAGTCGCTATGTGACCGCAGTAGTTAAGTTTATGGCAGAAATGCAGTTTATTGCCTCCTGGCTGCGTGCACACAGCTAACCATGTTAGTAAATGGGATCCCTTTTATAGGTGAGAAAGCAACCTAAAGCTGTTGTTGTAGTAGAGCAGCCTTTGTCAGCTGTTGCTGACAGCAGATGCACCCTAAGAATGGGTTATAAGTTGACCCCGCCTGCCTCCATATGAGATGTTAGACTGCTCCCCTTTCGTTACTGACTCATCAGGCCATCTACCCTGATTGGATTGAGGTATACACCTGTGCCGTGTTCCAATACCCGTACTTCCATGAGTACACTTAAAGGAAGTACACTATCTGCACTATCCGTACTCACTTGAGTACGCTAATTCTTCAGATGTGAGTGCTGTTCCAAATCGAGTACTCTGTGGTGCACATACCGGAAATGACGATCACGACTGCCGCCGCGGCTCCTCCCCCGCAATAAACATCCCGCTTTGAACGGTGAACTCTTTACGCCTAGCAGCTATAAAAAGCTATAAAAAATACAAAATGACTATTAATGCAGGCTTTGTGGAAAATACGCCGACTTTGGCTCAGCCTGGCTCCGCCTCTTCCGCTACGTAGCTAAGATGGCTGCCGTTGAGTACGGAGAGTGTCCTTCGATCCACACTTCACGATTAGCCCATTTTGAGTACGGCATCCGGGTCCTTGAAGTATACTTCTTTTCGCCGGATCTGAATTGGAACTTACTGCGTACTGAAAATGGACAGTACGGGTATTGGAACACGGCCCAGGCCTGTGCATCACGTATGATAGGCAGGAACGGGAGGGATCTGAGAGGGACTGGTTCTTTTTGGTTTGGTTTCAAAATCTCTAGACTCTACTGAAGACGATACAGAGTTGTTGTAAATTCCCTGTTAGTTCGTTATATCGTATCGCATATAGATATATAATGTATATTGTTATTTCTATTCAGGCACTTGGGACAGCCCAGGTAGCACCGTAGGGTCCCAGAGTTTTACGAGGTGCACTGGTCTACGTCAGAGTTCGTTGCGCCTCGATTGCATAACCCGCAACGACAGAACAACTAAAACTGTTCCCTGTGTATGCGCTTACTCTCTGACCGGAGTAGCCGTCCTGGATAAAGTGGTACCAGCACACACGCGTACATTTTCCAATAGGAGGAGATGGTGCATTAGGATGTGGTAATGGGACGATTCTAAATGTCCCTCTCCCTTCCAGGCCACAGACACGGAGCGTAAGATCCAGATCTGCACTCGAGCATACAACCTTCTGGTCCACAAGGTTGGGTTCGACCCCAGTGACATCATCTTCGACCCCAACATCCTCACCATCGGCACAGGAATGGAAGAACACAACACCTTTGCCATCGACTTCATAAGGGCCACCAGAGCCATTAAGGTCCGCACAGGCTAACAGGAAGCTGAATGGTGTCTAATATATAAAATTAGATATTTACCATCTCATTGTTTTTGGTGTGTGTGTGTGTGTGTGTGTGTGTGTAGGAGACCTTGCCAGGAGCAAGGGTGAGCGGGGGTCTGTCTAATCTTTCCTTCTCGTTCCGGGGTATGGAGGCTATCAGGGAGGCCATGCATGGAGTCTTCTTGTACCACGCCATCAAGGTGTGTGATTGGTTTGATAGAGTTCCCTAGCAGAAAGATACCCGGAGTCCAAACCTCTGTTATGTTTTTATATGCTTTTCTACTGAAAAGGTCAGGGCAACATGTGATTTTTATTTTGAGTTTAAAGACCGAATTATTATGTTAAAGTCAGTATTCTGACTTTATATTTCTATATTTTTTCAGAACTCAGAAGAAAAATGCAAGTGGCCCTAATCCTCTTCTGTACTTTTCCAAGTTTTTATTAATATAATTGATACAACAGCATTATGATTGGTGGAGCGCTGAATTAATTAAGTAACAATGCCCATTATATGCAAATATCAATTGCGAAAGTAACACCCAAGAATGTTCACATTGAAAGTACTGCATATTTAGAGCGTATTCCTAAGGTTATACACGAGGCCACCGTCCAGCCCTGGGTCTCCAGTCCATGACATGCTATCCTCCCCGTCAGGACGGGATGGACATGGGCATCGTCAACGCCGGGAACCTGCCTGTGTACGACGACATCGACAAGGAGCTGCTGTCGCTCTGCGAGAGCCTCATCTGGAACAAAGACGCAGACGCCACCGACAAACTACTGGCATACGCACAGGTACACACACACACACACACACACACACACACACACACACACACACACACACACACACACACACACACACACACACACACACACACACACACACACACACACACACACACACACACACACACACACAGGCACTAATAAAGCACATCTCTGTATGTTGCTACTCTTACAAGTTGTTTTTCTGCTTTGACATTCGGCTGTAGAACTATACAGCGGGAGAGAAGAAAGTCATTGCGACTGATGAGTGGAGAGACAGGACGGTGGAGGAGAGGCTGGGGTACGCGCTGGTTAAGGTATGAAGGCCACAACTCAATCCTATCAACCTCATTCATCTGCTTATGTAGTTATTATCTGTTTCTCCTGGCCCCACGTTCAACAAGTTGGGCTTCAGGAGGCGAGGGAATTAGGCAGATCTGTGCGTCTGCGTTTCCATTTCCCCGTCTCAATCACATGGACACCAGGGGGCAGTATTGTGTTTCCAAACACGAGTAATCCAGAAAGGCTGAGTCTGCTCCAATATATCCATGTGATAAAGATCTTTCAAATTCCTTGAGAAGTTCTGCTGAACATCTGTGGACCCCCTTGCGTAGTTCATTAACTGACAGAGTAGTGGCGGGGGGCTTTGCATACTCACGCAACGTAGGAGTGCTATTTGGGCTTTAGATTACCTTGACTTTGTGTCCTGACCCGCGGATACATGTAGCAGGATGTATCGTCAGGACACGAAGCAGGATGGTGAAACACACCTGAATGGTTTTCCCCCATCCTTCAGCACGTCTCTCTGTTGTGTGTTCCTCTGTATCTTCACCACGTCTCTCTGTTGTGTGTTCCTGTATCTCTTCAGCACGTCTCTCTGTTGTGTGTTCCTCGGTCTCTTCACCACGTCTCTCTGTTGTGTGTTCCTCTCTCTCTTCACCACGTCTCTCTGTTGTGTGTTCCTGTGTCTCTTCACCACGTCTCTCTGTTGTGTGTTCCTCTGTCTCTTCACCACGTCTCTCTGTTGTGTGTTCCTCTGTATCTTCACCACGTCTCTCTGTTGTGTGTTCCCCTGTCTCTTCACCACGTCTCTCTGTTGTGTGTTCCTCTGTATCTTCCCCATGCCTCTGTTGTGTGTTCCTCTGTATCTTCCCCATGCCTCTGTTGTGTGTTCCTCTGTATCTTCCCCATGCCTCTGTTGTGTGTTCCTCTGTATCTTCCCCATGCCTCTGTTGTGTGTTCCTAAGTATCTTCACCACGTCTCTGTTGTGTGTTCCTCTGTCTCTTCACCACGTCTCTGTTGTGTGTTCCTCTGTCTCTTCACCACGTCTCTCTGTTGTGTGTTCCTCTGTATCTTCACCATGCCTCTGTTGTGTGTTCCTCTGTGCATGTAGGGCATAGAGAAGTATGTGGTGGAGGACACAGAGAAGTGCTTGGCCCAGGTGCTCCGGTACACACGTCCGCTTCACGTCATTGAGGGGCCGTTGATGGATGGCATGAAGGTCGTGGGGGACCTGTTCGGCAGTGGGAAGATGTTCCTCCCACAGGTAAGATATTGTCAAGTTAACAAATTTCAATAATTACATTTAAAAAGTCATACTCATATATTGCAAAGATTCCTTCCACCAAAAGGGAAATATTTCAAGTCTTTATTTGTATTAATCTTGATGAAAACCCAATATTCTGTATCTCAGAAAATGTTTATATTGTGAAAAGTGCAATATTGAGGACTCAAGGTGTCACACTCAAACCAGCTAATTACCTCAAAATACCGGCGAAGGTTTCCTGAGTCTTCTTTAATAGTCTCTCAGTCTAGTTCAGGAGGATTCACAGTCATGGGGAAGACTGCAGACTTGACAGGTTTGTGTGTGTATGTGTTTTACCTGTAGTGGTAAGTTTGTATTTGCTTCTGTAAAGTGAGGATTATTACCCTTCAGAGCATTTCCATATTACAGGCAGGCAATATATTCTGTATTTTGTCTTTATCACGAGTGAAAAGTGACATTTTTTTTCCTGTTTGGTGCAGTAATACTCTATGATTTAAACAAGCATTTTCAGGAGTAGTGCCTTAAAAGGAATGATTGTAAGCAAAACCCCGAATGAAGTGTGTGTAGAAGTACCCGAATATTCAAACGTTCTCTGCACGTTAACTTCCCTATCTAGTTTCTTGCTACCAGAGCCTTTTCAGAACTTAAAATCTATATTCCATAGATACAGCTACAGGTTTTATGAGGTGAGTTGCAGAGGAATCTTCTAGATAAGCCCAGGTTGTTCACATTGTTCTGATGATGCTTGGGTCATAGCAGTGATCTTCATTCAAACCATACCAAAGACCCTGGAGGGGTTGGAGGTCCAGGCGACAGCAGTTTAAGTGTTGATTCACAAATGAGCTGTCCTACTAAAATAACTATTAGCAATATATATTGCAAAATAATATATCAATTATTATCTTTGATCAAACCACTAAGTCATGTTAAAGCTATCCGTTTAAATGTTATTTGACTCAATTTCAGAGTTCCTTGTTTTTACAAAGCGTGATTTTTAGGCTGTGTGGGCTCGATGGTTGCTAGTGACATAAAGCAATGTCTCGATGGTTTAAAGGTTTTTGCACATTCCTCAGATAGATAGCTGATACATCTTTCTGATTGGTTGTAGAACTGCAGTACATCGTTTCATATTTGGTTGATTGTTTATCACGGATTTTACGGTTGGCATCTTATCAGCATCTTTTTATTATTATTATTTTTATTATTTTCCTCCATGTTGTTTTTCATTTCTGTAGGTGATTAAGTCAGCTCGTGTGATGAAGAAGGCTGTGAGCTACCTCATCCCCTTGATGGAGAAGGAACGCCAAGAGAAGATGGCGTCTTCAGGGACAATGGAGGAGACGGTGAGTTCCAGGGGCTCACGTGTATCTCTGTAATCCTGTGGCCCGCGTCCCAGGTCTTTGTCCATGCCACTTGGAAGCATGCTAGTCACTTTACACGACCCACTGCATGCAATTAGAGGACTGTGGGATATGTTACTTGTCCAAGTGTAAAAAAAACTGTTGGCAGCTGCAGATGTTGAAATGGCTGTAATAAAATACTTTGAGTACTGGACCAATATAATGGTATAATAATGTCCCCGGATCTTAATTTAGACCCGGGTTCTTAATAATAATAATAATCATTGATTTGATATAGTGCTTTTCAAGTCCCCAAAGCGCTTTACAGTGAAGGGGGGGACCTCATTAACCCCCACCAGTGTGTAGCACCCAATGGGGTGATGCACGGCAGCCAATCTGCGCCAGAACGTTCACCAGACACCGGCTTGAGGTTGAGAGTGAGGGAATTAATGAATCAGCCAATTATACAGGGTGATGATTAGGGTTCTTGTGGTGGAAACGCACTTTGGTATCAGTCATTTAGTAGTTAGTAACACTTTCCCCTAGATCCTGGGGGAGTTCCTTTGGTGGAAACACTGCTAATGAGGGGTCAGCCTTAATAAGCTCTACTAAATTATACTCAGGATTATGGTTATCATAGTTTTGTCGTCTCATTCCATTAATTTCGTTGGACGTCCGTCCCGATATCTTCAGGATCCATACCAGGGCACTATCGTCATCGCAACCGTGAAGGGTGATGTCCACGACATCGGCAAGAACATTGTAGGGGTGGTGCTGGGATGCAACAACTTCAGGTACTGTGTGTGTGTGTGTGTGTGTGTGTGTAAGTAATGTATTTAGTTAGTGAAAACAGATCACTCAGATAATTATTAGAATTTTTACCTTTGAATTCATAACACTTCAATATTTTAATACAACTTTTAAACAAAGGTATCGTTATTTACTATTTCAATTTTCTTTTAATCTTTCGCAGATATTCAAAATACGATATTCCATACTCTTCCATATTCCAATTAAAGTGGTCAAAATTTGGATCAGATAATGGGAGTGTCAAAGTGAATCAAACCGCCGGCTGGTCCATCTGAACGTGGCCCATCCATCATGAGATTAAGGCGGTTTCCCGCCAACTACTTGTTTGTTATAATGGTAATCATAATGTAAAGAGGGACCCTCCTATGTTGTGTTTTATATTAAATTAGTTTGGTTTGGCTTTGATTTTTTTTTTGGACAAATATTCAGTGTTTGTAGCTTTATTGGTAAATGATCCCGTACACCAAACCTTATCCATGAAATGGTGTTGGCTGTGGTAATAACTTAAAATTAGACATTTGATACAATTGGGGATAATAACTTTTAATTGCTAGGGCTAAGACAAAAGTATCTGGTGCTATTTATTGGCAGTAGCATAGTAGCTAGTAGCCTAGCACTGAGATGTAGCCGACTCTGACGTAAAAGCTTTCAGAGATGTGCAGGCCGATACCAAATGCAAATACTACAATTGAAACACAATACATGTTCTGACCAATGCTATCTTTGTGTGGATCCAACAACTAGTGGTGAGGTTGGAAAACCATTTGATCACATGACCGCCATTGTTAAGCCCATTCAGGGTAGTTAGGCCTAAAAAAAAAAAAAAGTTTGGTTCCTGTTGGTTGTCAGTTGAGGTCATGGGTAGGTAGGGTTTTTATTTTTTTATTTTATTTTTTCCAGCGGCAGCAAATGATAGGTAGGTTGTTTTCCTTTAAAAACGAGAAAAATTTGCTCATCCTTATACAGAATGAAGAGGTGCTGTACCAAAACGTAATTATAGTTTGCATAAAAAAATAAAAAATTGACAGGGTCGGTCGGAAACCGGAACCAAACAAAACATTTTTTTAGGCCTTAGGATACTTCAAGTGGAATCACCGACATTTCTTATCCATTACCTTTACCACATGAGTACTGCATCATATATTTCGAATATCTGCAACTTGAATTCGGGCGTCTGAATTTGTGAACATTGAAAACAAAATATTTTAAATTTGGCTCTCGAAATGTCGTATTGGAATTTATAGATGTGAAATCCGACAAATATTTGATTCAGATACTTTGTTTTCAAAGTATAATATTTCAATGTTAAATGTGATGGCTTTTAAAATTCAAACTATTAAAGGTCCCATGACATGCTATTTTATGTATTCTTTAATATAGGTATTAGTGGGCAACTAACACAGTATTCAAAGACGTTCCCGAAATTCAGCCGTGGTGCAGAGTTACAGCCACTCCGAGCCAGTCACACATTGAGCTTCCCCCAAATGCGCTGTTTCGGTGGGCGTGTCAAGGAGGAGGGTGGGGGTGTGGCCCTGAGCAGCTTGCAGCCACGGTACCATGCGCTCTGTTTACAGTGGATGTATCGCAATGGCGAGGCGCACACAGCCTTTAGCCGTGTTGTGTAAATATTCTAGAACACACGGGAGTCCTGGAGCTCTATATCTAAATATTATCATATAGCCTACACAGATATCTATATCATATATATTATCACGGCCAAAAGCTGTGTGAGCCGATATTATGAATCTCAAACGATCTCCGACGTTCCTGGTTCTTCAACGTCCACATCAATGTGAATACACACACTGTAAAGCAAGTGTTTCTTGTCGGTTCTTTGACGTGTCTTGTATTTCCACAACGAGACTGTCGTGGGGGTTATCTGAGCCATGGTTGAGAAGGAATTGGGGGAAAGGAACTTTGGTTTGACTCGCTGAAGTACATGAACTGCGACATGCCGCCGGTTGCCGCGAGGCACCATCGCCCGGCAGCGGGAAGCCGGCAGCAGGCAGCGCGCGGTTCAGTCGACTTCAGGTTGATGTGAAAGTGGAAGAACCAGAGACGTCGCAGAACCCGACAAAGTCGTTTGTGATTCATAATATCGTCTGGAGGCGCACACAATATGTTATATGATATAGATATCTATGTATTATATGATATAATTTAGATATAGAGCTCCAGGACTGTAACGCAAGTGTTGTACACTTCCTTGTTATTTGGTTAACCGTTCTGCTGTTGGTGTGATGGCGCATAACACGTCGGACTCTCGTCTCTGGTATTTCTACAACGAGACTCGTAGTGGGGGTTATCTCAGCCAAGGTTGAGAATTAATTGGGTGGAAGGAACTTTGGCTTTGACTCCCTCAAGAACATGAACCACGACATGGAGGAGAAAGGGATTGTTGGCGGCGAATGTCTCCCGCTTGAGCCCCGCTGAGGGACCACCGCCGGAGGCGGAGGTGCATAAGCGCTGCCCGGCAAAGATCCCTTTCTCCTCCTTGTCGTGGTTCATGTTCTTGAGGGAGTCAAAGCCAAAGTTCCTTCCCCCCAATTCATTCTCAACCTTGGCTGAGATAACCCCCAATACGAGTCTTGTTGTAGAAATACCAGAGACGAGAGTGCGACGTGTTATGCTATGCGCCATCACACCAACAGCAGAACGGTTATCCAAATAACAAGGAAGTGTACAACACTTGTGTTACAGTCCTGGAGCTCTATATCTAAATAATATCATATAATACATAGATATCTATATCATATAACATATTGTGTGCGCCTCCAGACGATATTATGAATCACAAACGACTTTGTCGGGTTCTGCGACGTCTCTGGTTCTTCCACTTTCACATCAACCTGAAGTCGACTGAACCGCGCGCTGCCTGCTGCCGGCTTCCCGCTGCCGGGCAATGGTGCCTCGCGGCAACCGGCGGCATGTCGCAGTTCATGTTCTTCAGCAAGTCAAACCAAAGTTCCTTTCCCCCAATTCCTTCTCAACCATGGCTCAGATAACCCCCACGACAGTCTCGTTGTGGAAATACAAGACACGTCAAAGAACCGACAAGAAACACTTGCGTTACAGTGTGTGTATTCACACACACACATGTGGCGCTCGCACGGTCGAGTCTCATTGGCGGGCCAACGTCTCTGGGCGGGCCAGGCAGAGTAAGGGGAGGAGCTGAGATTCCTGATGACGTCATGAATACAGACATTCCAAATCAGCGCGCAAACAGCTAGTGCTAGTTTTAAACCAAACGCAAGTTTTAGCCACTGGGGGACCATAGGCAGGCTAGGGGAACTCATATTTATGTTAGAAAACCTCACAAAGTGAGATTTTCATGTCATGGGACCTTTAAGGTGTGTGTGTTTGTGTGTTTAATCGAAAAGTTAGCACAATACTAATGTATTTTTTTTCTTCTTTCTTACGTTCCTCAGAGTGATCGATCTGGGCGTGATGGTTTCCTGCGATAAGATCCTCAGAGAGGCCATTGAGCGTAAAGCAGGTAGGACGCGTCTCCCCGTAACAGGGACCACTGTGGGGTTGGTGGTGGGTATGTGTTCCCCATCTTCCAAGGAGGGGAGGACTAAACAGCGCTCACATACTTGGATATGCTCCACCTGAGCCAAGTCAATTCTAATCTAATAATACACTTAACCATCTCTTACCTAATACCTAAACTAACCATCTCTAACCTACTACCTAAACTAACCATCCCATCCCTAACCATCTCTAACCTACTACCTAACCTAACCATCCCTAACCCAATACCTAACTTAACCATCTCTACCTGTATACCTAAACTAACCATCCCTAACCCAATACCTAAACTAACCATCTCTAACCTAATACCTAAACTAACCATCTGTAACCTAATACCTAAACTAACCATCCCTAACCCAATACCTAAACTAACCATCTCTAACCCAATACCTAAACTAACCATCTCTAACCTAATACCTAAACTAACCATCCCTAACCCAATACCTAAACTAACCATCTCGAACTTAATACCTAAACTAACCATCTGTAACCTAATACCTAAACTAACCATCCCTAACCCAATACCTAAACTAACCATCTCTAACCTACTACCTAAACTAACCATCCCTAACCCAATACCTAATTTAACCATCTCTACCCATATACCTAAACTAACCATCCCTAACCCAATACCTAAACTAACCATCTCTAACCTAATACCTAAACTAACCATCTGTAACCTAATACCTAAACCAACCATCGCTAACCCAATACCTAAACTAACCATCCCTAACCCAATACCTAAACTAACCATCTCTAACCTTATAGCTAAACTAACCATCTCTAACCTACTACCTAAACTAACCATCCCTAACCCAATACTTAACTTAACCATCTCTAACCTACTACCTAAACTAACCATCCCTAACCCAATACCTAACTTGACCATCTCTAACCTAATACCTAAACTTAACCATCTCTAACCTAACATCTTCTCAGCTGTATCCGTTCAGCCTTGCCCAACATCGCCATACACATAGAAACATCAAACAAACGGATCAAAACATAGGCTGAAGGACTGTGGAGGGAATTCGGCTAATCCACATGGTTCAGACCAGGGGATGAGTAACTCGATCTGGTTGATGGATGCCTACTTATCCTTACACTTAAGACCCACTGATTTCAGTGTTGAGTTCCTTTTGGATGCGGATTAGCCTTTTATATATACCCCTTTACACCGGAGAGCTGAAGGGAGCTATCTCTAGGTAGACAATGTATACCAATGCCTTTTAAACGGATGATGAGGCTGTGTTCGTCCATGATGTTCTTGTAGGTTATCCAAGGCTGTTCTTTTTCCAAGCACTAGTTTAATAAGTTCTGGTTTGTCTTTTAGATTTCGTTGGTCTCTCGGGGCTCATCACCCCGTCTCTGGACGAGATGATCCATGTGGCCAAGGAGATGGAGAGGCTGGGGCTGAAGATACCGCTGCTCATAGGAGGAGCCACCACCTCAAAGTGAGACATGACCTGACAACATCAATGGTGCCCTAATATCTACCGGATGACCACCTTTATATTTAGCTGAACTGTTTATTAGGTCATCATTCAGTACGTTTAAATGCAAAGTTTAATCAGATTAAAGCCATAGTTCGACTATGCTCCTCAATCGGACAACTGCAATTGTCAGAGTATACATGGCGGTGAGAAAATCGATTCATTGGTCGAAGCATTTCGTACCCCGGTACGATAGGTGGTGCTGTGCCCATTTCAACTAGTGTAATAGAGCCTCCGGTTAACCTCTTTATGTCACTAGCAACAACAAACTCAGTGCGTTTACATGACACTCAAGAAAGTTGAATTATTGCACATATACACCTTATTCAGACTAAAGTCAAATTGAATCGAGTTACTCATAGTCAAATTCAGACCCCTAGATTATTCGATTGTTAGTCTAATTAAGTGTGCATGGATGCGGTCAATCGGATTGGAATCGGATTATGCGTTCTGCGATATTTTTTCTGGGGCCGTGATCCAGAAGTATAAGGAGGCGATTGTCCTGTTGTTGTCGCCGTCGGAAAACGAGAAACTTTGATTTATTTAAAAAGGTAGCGAAGAAGATGGAGGAAGCCGGTCTAGTGCCGATGTAGTTATCCCCTATAAGAAGTGTATCATCATCAACATGCATTCAGTACACACTACGCTTCTGTTACGAGAGTAGCGTACGTGTGTGCACGAGAATGGCAGTGTGTGTGTGAGTGACTTCAGCGAGTGAGTGGACGAGCGAGGAGAGTGAGCGGTTGCGCTCTCAGTTTAGTGAATGAATGAGTCCGGTTGTGTCTGTGCAAACGTGAACTGTTAAGTCAGTGGAACTACGAATAAAGGGTTTTCCGTACGCTTACAATGAGATCCTCTTCCCGATGGATCAGTAGCACGTGGCTGATTCAGTCATTTAATGGAGAGGCACCGCAGACACTGAGATTCTCCACTGGGGGGATTGAAGCTGATCATATTAACGTTGGTCTTACAGACGAGACGATAAACTGTGGTCACTAAAGATCACACAGTGCTCATCGCTGGGGTCTGGGAGGCAGCTCTGGTTTCTGGGAGCCAGCTCTGTGGTCTAGGAGCCAGCTTTTGGGTCAAGGAGCCAGCTCTCTTTATAAGTGCATTGAATAATTATTATGGAAAGCAAAAAAGCTTCTTACACTCGCAGGTTGAGGCAATAGAACCCTTGCATCACTCATTAAAGTATTTATCTATCTATCAATGCATGTTTGGTAACATCACATTGTTGAATTTAAATATCCCAAATAGTATAATACTTAATAATAATACTACACTGGTTAGTAGGTCCTCCCCACAGTCAAGTACAAGGTACGCAATTGACTCGTAGATAGATGCGTTTAAATGGGACAGCTAGATCCGATTAAGCATATGGATTTTGCTACACGAACGGACCTGTGTCAATTATATGAACGTACATGGCCAAGGGCTCTCATGCCTTGTTCACACTACAATGTGTCCGTCGACGGATGGGGGCTTTTTGACATATCCATGTGTTTTTCCGGGTTGTATTACAAAGGCGATTTCATTGGACAGTGTCCTTGTGTATATTTGCATAACGCAGTCTGATTGGCCGATGGATCTGTCGCTGCCTGAAAAGTTTAACATTTTCTCAACTTTTTCACTCAGGCCACGAGGCCGACGGAACAAACGGACCCACAATGCATTTTGAGAGACGCCCCATGCAAAGTCAATAAGATCCGTCGACGGACACATGTAGTGTGACGCCTCGTGCCCACTACCTCCGTCCGTTGACTGATCCCCATTGACTTTGAATGGGGACGGACGCGCAATGCATTGTGGATCCGTCCTTCCCGTTGGAGCCTTCGACGCCGTCAAAAAGTTGAAAAATGTTCAACTTTTTCGGCAGCGACGGATCCGTCATCCAATCAGATCGCGTATGCAAATTTAAACACTGTGACGCGACTCGGGCTCTGACGATACTGGAAAGCGGGAAAGCGGGTCATCTTGCATCGCAACAAGCAGGAAGAAGCGGGAAGAACCCGGCGAAGCGATTTGATTGGCTGACGGATGCCTCTGCAAAGACTACTCCCCCATCCGTCAGCCACGCCTTCCCACATCCGTTGACTGACGGTGCAGTGGGCATGTAGGGTGAACAAGGCGTCAGGCCACGGAGCCGACAGAACGGACGGACCCACAATGCATTTCGCGAGCGCCCCATGCAAAGTCAATGAAATCCGTCGACGGACGGAGGTAGTGTGACGCCTCACGCCTCATGCCCACTGCACCGTCAGTCAAAGGACTGGGAAGGCGTGGCTGACGGATGGGGGAGCTTTCCAGAGTCGTCAGAGCCCGAATAGTGTCACAGTGCTTACATTTGCATACGTGATCTGATTGGATGACGGATCCGTCGCTGCCGAAAAAGTTGAAAAATGTTCAACTTTTTGACGGAGCCTTCAGCGGACGGATCCACAATGCATTGCGCGTCCGTCCCCATTCAAAGTCAATGGGGATCAGTCAACGGATGGAGGTAGTGGGCACGAGGCGTGAACAAGGTGTAAAAGGCCCATTCACACCCTTACGGGATCCCTTACGGTTGGTGCTTGTGAATGCAGAAATCAAACTGGGGTACTGACCAAAGCAAGCCGTCCTGAACCACCTGTGAGAGGGGGTCCAGATGAACTGATGCGGTTTGATTTAATGGAGAACACAATCGGACCCTGCATGTAAACAACATGCAATAAACAACAAGTCTAGTAAACAACAATGAAAAGGAATGAGTGTTACCCAAATGCCAATACCTGTGATTAAATAACTTCTCAATACTTTTAATAATATTAAACTATATACAGTAGCAATGTCTAACGTTCCAGCGTTTCCTGCTTCAAATTGACTCATTATATCTGTAGTCAATGCACATCTTATAACATATATATTCTACAGCAAAAAATGTCTAACTATGTCTAACTATTGACACCCCCTCTCTTTGAGGCAGTTTGAGTCACACAGTAGCACCGCCAGTTAAAGTGGACAGAACACAAAAGCCTCCCGCCTACTACCTGGAAAGGGCTTAATCTAACACATTGCTACTTGAATTAAGCGTTTCAGAGCTCTAAACTATTTTAGAGCTCAATAAACAATTTCAGAGCAGTAAAAAATGTAATTATGTGATGAAGAATATATTGTCGATCAATCTCTCAACACCCTTACGCTAGGCCCTTCCCGGCCCTCTGTGTTGATGAGTTAAGTAGAGCGGGTGTGTTGTATTATGTATGGCAGAATGCATCGTAGAAAAGAACAATGAAATCAACGTAATCGATTTATACCGTGATGTGGATGCTTTGTGTTCCTAAGAATTCACACAGCGGTGAAGATCGCACCGCGCTACAAGTCTCCGGTGGTCCACGTCTTGGATGCCTCTAGAAGTGTTGTAGTGGTAAGTGTTTGTGTGATGTGTGAACTTAGACGGCTCCAGGTATTTTAAAGATTCAATGCATTCATTCTTTCTCCGTAATCCATTGTTCCATGTGAGGTTTTCTGTGTGTACATATTAAATATTGAGGCTGCATTATTCAAATGGTGTCAAATGGGCATTGTGCGTGTCCTTTGATTGCTAGGAGTGTGCGTGGACTGTGTACTGTGTTGTAGAATCGTCCCGGTGAGACTTAACGTCTAACTCCTCTGCCCCAGTGCTCCCAGCTCCTTGAAGACGCGGCACGGGAGGAGTTCTTTGAGGAGCTTACAGAGGAGTACGAGGAGCTCAGACATGAGCACTATGATTCGTTGAAGGTGAGAAACTTGACTCAAATGTACTCTAAGCTTTAAGAGCTATGATTTAAGTGTAATACATCTCAGGTTAGGCGTTTCTGGTTTTAACCGCAAGGCCAGCAAGCTTATACCGTTTTAATTGTATGCAAACCGACTGTGCCAGCATTCGTCATTATGACCCTGCGTTCACACCAAAAGATGCATTTGCTGCCCGAACGCGTTGACGCCTGAGTTTTGCGGCGCGTCAAATCAAGTTTTGCGGCGCGTCAAACTTTTGACGCGCGTCAAAAGTTGAAATATTTCAACTCGAGCAGCATTTGACGCGCCGCAAAATACGTGAACGCGCCCTTCGCCCGTGTTCCCGGCAGCGGGCACGGGCATGCCGCGCCGCAAATCAGATTTTGACGTGCCGCAAATCAAGTTTTGCTGCCCGTTTTCTCGGCAGCAAATGCTGCGGCAGCAAAGCAGCAACGCGTCTCTACATTCACTTTGAATGGGATCACGACGCGCGTCAACTTTTTGCATCTTTTGGTGTGAACGCAGGGTTAGACCTTCTGACAAATAAAAAATGTAGTCTACGGCTTCCATCAGCAGCTTTTGTTGATCAAAACAGTGGCGGCTCCTGAAAAAATCTCAGGTGGGGCCATTTTTATGATAATGATTAAGGTGACCCATTCAATTGGTGCATTAGGCAAAACAGTATAAATGTGTTGTATCAAGTTGCCTTGCCTTATCTTGCCTAATGTTGTATGATGTAAAATGTAAAATAGCTAAACGGGAGAAAATATGTCCGGCAACAACATAAAGACAGGTGCAGCATATTAAGTCAAATATTGACTTAATATGCAACAGCCTGTGAGAATGCTTTTTGTAAAACCTCTGGTGTATGACATCCCCCCCCTTTGTAGAAGCCTGTTCATTTATTAAATTGTTTGATTTAATCCCAATTTGGCTGAATTTGATCGCCGACTAAATGCGACTTCTTTCAAAGACACAACGGAATTGCACTGTACAGTCGCAATCTTGAAAGTACCTACGTGACTTGATCGAAGATGCCCCCTCCCTCTTTTTTCTCAGTTACGTATGTCGCAAGCACGCTGGGGCGAGCCCTCCCGGAAACCTTAGAGATTGCATTGTCCGCTCCGTTTTTCTAAAAAAATATATTTGACATGAGAGTCAATGAGAAACCCCTGGGGCGATTTTACATGCGATTGAAATTGCCCCAGAGAGGCGGGAACATTTGAAACACGACTTGAATCTGACTAATCTGATTGGACAATGACAGATCCTGTGTCTAGAACACTGATAACTACTGTTGCTGTGATAGAATTGGTTAGAAAAAAAATCCCTCTTTCTCCCCGATGATAGTACGTCGCCAGAGTCCATCAGACTCGGCCAGTGAGGCTGCTAGATTGTCATCATGGCACGGCCCACCACTGACTGTTAGCCTAGAACTGCATGGACAGAAGGAGGCGGAAGCGGTGTGGGGGCCGGCTCATGACACCGACAGCAAACCCGCTCAGATTTGGGTTCTCCTTCTTTTGCTACATGTTTGTATCACCCAATCTGGTTGCTTATAGCGGGGGTCTGTAAGTGTGTAATCTGCCTATATTAAACGATATGTAATATCAGTTTAACAACAGTGACTTATGCCATCACTTCAGAAATAGGCGGACAGGTTGAAGGAAGTAGTCTGATTGGGTGGGTGTGTATGTGGTCGATGTGTTCCAAGGTAACTAGTATGAATTTGCTGTGAGGATGAAAAATGAAGAATGATCATGGTCCTCTCTCAGGAGCGGCGCTACCTCTCCCTGTCCCAGGCCAGAGACCAGGGCCTCCACATCGACTGGTCCGCACAACCACAAGCAGGTGAGGAGGAATAGGTTGAGGGCTTTAATAAACCAGTGTCTCGTTCCAACAGTGCATCACGTCCATGTTAAAGTAGATTTGTTGAACAATGAAGCATTGAGTCTATTAGTAGAATTTGGCATGCTATTCTCACAGATAGTAAAATACAGTTCACCTCCCATCTTTCAGTGCGGCCTCAGTTTTTGGGAACCCGTGTGTTTGACTCCTACAACCTGCGCAACCTCATTGACTTCATCGACTGGAAACCCTTCTTCGACGTCTGGCAGCTCAGGGGCAAGTACCCCAACAGAGGGTACCCCAAAATATTCAAGGACAAGACCGTAGGTATGAGCCTCTCCTGATGGTAGGCAACCCTCTGCTCGTAGCAAACTTTGTAGTGTGGCTGACTAGAAAAATGTAAAACAAGGGTTTTGAGGAAAATGTTCAAAGTCCATTTATTTACATACACAACACAAAAAGAAGATAAACTTGAAATCAAATGGCTATTTGATAATCATAAACATTTAACGATCAGTCAAGCATGCTGTCTTCCTTCACACCAATCCTTTACCTCAGAGCATCTGTCTGGCTGCTCCTGTCCAGCAGCTAGCTGGAGGGAACGTAGTACTCATTGAACCCTTATGATGCCACACATATTGGCGTTTACTTCATTGTGCCATGGATTGACTCCTACATGAAGAATGTCCGTATGGGCTCCAGTAAAACAGACGTGGTGACCACTGACCTGCAGGCGCAGAGGCCAGGCGGGTGTTTGACGAAGCCCAGGGGCTCCTCAACCGTCTGATTGACAGCCGAGGACTCTGTGGTAAGGGTCTGGTGGGCTTCTGGCCAGCTCAAAGCGTCGGGGATGACATCCATGTCTACTCAGAAGACGCCACGCCACAATGCAACACAGAGCCCATCGCAAAGTTCCACGGATTACGACAGCAGGTACGCCTGCACGGCTTAAAATAACATATTTGAAGGTGACATATTATACCATCAGGTTTGAGAGTGATTAGCAGTTACAAGCCGTTTTGAAAATCGGCCTCTTCCGACATCACAATTGGGCGTGTCCACCTAGATGTATGACAGATAGATGAGCAACATTTGCTACAGTCCAGGCTGGTAGACTGATCTATCCAGCACATATCTAGTTGGACACGCCCACTTGTGATAAGATAAGATATACTTTATTCATCTCAGCAGAGAAATATAGGTGTTCCAGCAGCCAGCATACATACATATCCCACCTAAACAAAACCATGCACCCACAATACTTAGCTTAGGATAGAAAAAGTGTAATGGATGGTCCATGTGCATAAGTAGAAGTAGAAATAGCTGTTACTCAGAGATAACAGTACAAAATGTGTGCAAATATACAGGTGTGCAAATAAACAGGTGTGGAATAAACAGGTGCAAAAAAAAAAAAATACATATATATAAGCATATATAATTATATATAAGCAGCGCAAGCTGAAGTTTAAATGAATATTCTTTTGTAAAAAGGGGAGTTATTATAAAGTGCAATTGCAGTAGGTAAAAAAGTATTCTTAAATCTGTCCTTTCTGCAGCTTAGCTGTCGTAGCCTCCCACTAAAAATACTATTTTGTTTACTCACTAGATTGTGCAAGGGATGCGTGTTATCGTCCATAATACTCAACAATTTCTGTACCATCCTTCTCTCCATCACCACCTCCAGGGACACTACAGCAGTCCCCAGCACATAGCCAGCCCTCCTCATCAGCCTTTTAGAGTCACAAGCCCTGATGCCGCTGCCCCAACTGATGGCTGCAAAGAAAATGGCACTTGCCACAGCAGACTGATAAAACATACATAACAATTTGCTACACACATTAAAAGACCTGAGCTTCCGCAAGAAGTAGAGTCTGCTCTGACCCTTCTTGTAGACAGCCTCTGTTTGTCGCTTCCAGTCCAGTTTATTGTTCATGTGCACACCCAAGTATTTATAGCTCTCTACCACCTGCACTTTATCCCCAACGATAGTGATGTCAGAAGAGGTCGATTTTTGACATCACAAGTAACGGCTTGTAATGGCTAATCACACTCACGCCTGGTGGTATACTATGTCACCTTTAAAACGTGTATTCTACTGGATTTATTAATTCTTTCCAATCTGTGGTGCATGACCGGATTCCAACCACTCATCCGTTTGTCTTGGCACGTCTCCTTGTCGCTCGCAGGCAGAGAAAGACAGCGCTAGCTCAGAGCCCTACCTCTGCATCTCGGACTTCGTGGCTCCCAGAGAAAGCAGGTTGGCCGACTACATTGGGCTCTTCGCTGTGGGCGTGTTCGGAGCTGAGGAGCTGAGCAAGCAGTTTGTGGAACAAGGAGACGACTACAGCAGCATAATGGTCAAAGCACTGGCTGATCGGCTGGCTGAGGTAAAGTCAGACGTACAGCCTGACTGATAGTCTGAGATGTATATCAGTTTATTCTTCCCCCATCCCATCCCATACTGCCTTCACAAAATATAGTGTATGAATATATAAAAACAGAATAAAATGGAAGTGACACATTACAGGATAATTAGCCCAGAAGTCTCCTTCTCCTCGTTAGCAAGGCCCTGATTCTGAAGGATCTGAGAAGTTCTTTGTCAGACGCTCCTTTTTTGGGGATTTTAAGATCGGTTTGGTCTTCATCCAATCGGGACCGTACCATCCAATTACAACTGCTTGCCTATGTAGCCAGGAGAGAAATGGACTCCACCCAAACCTTTTATGAAAATCACATTTCGCTAATTATTTGTAACCTCAAAAGTATTTTGCACACTGGAAGCCGGTAGGAACCACTATCGAACCACGTCGATAGATCTAGTATTTAGACCTGCTCTGATCTGAGCTTCTCCAACACGCTCCCTTAGGCGTTTGCAGAGGAGCTCCATGCCCGTGTCCGCAAAGACATGTGGCGCTACAGCCCAGAGGAGGAGCTGCTCAGCACGGCAGACCTCCACCGGGTCCGCTACCAGGGAATCAGGCCCGCCGCCGGCTACCCCAGCCAGCCCGACCACTCTGAGAAGAAGACCATGTGGAGCCTGGCAAACATCCAGGAACAGACTGGTGAGACACCAATCAGAGACGTGGGGCCCCTTTACACAGGAATAATGCCACTTCTGAACCTAGACCGCATCAACATTGAACAAACGAATCTTCTTACACAGAGGCCACAATTTTGTCACAATCCTATCAGCCTGCTTGGATGTAAAATCTCAAATAAAAAGGGATCCGTTCACCCGGACAGGTGGAGTTCCCTCACATTTTACAATAATAAGCGTCCACTAGGAATGCCCAAGATCAAAACAGAGCAAAATGTATGACATCATATTGATAACCACAGGCAAACTATTAATGATTCTAGACAAATGCATCATTTAGCGATCAAAACTAGATTCCCATTTATTTTCGGTAAAAAATTCTAAGCCCATTCAATATCAACCCTAATAACAAAAGTTGTCCCAGAAATTGTTTGCATGGTATTTTTATTAAATCTATAATCTAACCATTTTGTTTGTAAGATGAACAAACAAAATTGATTCCCACAAGTTGAAGATGGGGCTGGACAAGGGATTTCTTACTTTTCTTCATCTGATTCAACCCCATCTATTGAAAACTGGAAATTCACCTTCACTTGGTAGGCCTACTAGTGTTTAAATGTTTAGGGTTATTTTTTCTCTGGTCTGCTGTCTGTCAGACATAAATCGGGTAAAATAAAGAAATAACTTAATCTACCACAACATTATACAAACCAAAATGACACAAATCCTATCTTCATTCTCCAAGAAGAATATGTTATCAAAGCAGATAATTATGGCTACAAATATGTGCAAATCATCCTTGAAACCGGAGAAGCACCACTGTACCCAGGGGCTTAAAGTGAATAAAAGTAAGGTTCATTTTAAGAAGGTAAAATGGAACGGAAGTACACTTCTTTTGAATTTTGTTGGGACATGGCAACATTTATACAAACTTACTAATGATTCTGTGCTTATGGAATTGATTTGACGTTGAATATACAAACCCATCCATATGATGGAATGCTCTGTGTTCATGGATGTTTCCATATGTTCAGTGTACTTTAACATGCGTTCATTCAGGAATTGACCTGACTGAGTCTCTGGCCATGACGCCAGCGGCCTCCGTCTCCGGCCTCTACTTCTGGAACCCTCAGTCCCAGTACTTTGCCGTTGGGAAAGTCACCAGGGAACAGGTGAGTCAAAAGAGATGCATGTAGGCTTTGTTCACATTTCAGTTCCTCACTGAAGGTGTAACGTGCGCGTTTGGCTGAACCCAAGTGCACAGACTGGCGACGAGCGTGGAACAGAGTCAATAGTTTATTTCGTAGACATGCGAGTAGTCAGACAAGCAGGGATCAGGAACCAACGGGGTAGTCAGACAGGCGGGGTTCAGGAACCGGCAGGAGAGTCTGACAGGCGAGGATCAGGAACCAGAAGGAGAGTCAGACAGGCAGGGATCAGGAACCGGCAGGAGAGTCAGACAGGCGAGGATCAGGAACCAGAAGGAGAGTCAGACAGGCAGGGATCAGGAACCGGGAGAATAGTCAGACCGGCAGGGATCAGAGAGCAGGCAGGAGCGGTGGTAGGTCAGGAGTAGAATCACGGGAAAGCACTGTGAAACACAAGAGACAATCTGGCAGGGAATGTTTGGGAGGAGAGGACTGATATAGGGGAAACACAGGTGAAGGTGGTTGGTTTAATTGGGAGTGAACAGGGTGGCAGGCAGGTGAATGAGAAAACCAGGGGCGGATCATGACAGAAGGTCTGTCTGGCCGCAAGCCTTTTGAAACTAACTTCTCAGAGCCCAGAAATGGGCCGACCCATCGGTGATAGGGGGGGGGGGGGGTTCAGTTATATAACGCAGCCCGGCAGTCTGCACCATTTCAAAAACAATGTCAGTGCCAATTGAAAGCGAACAAATAAATAACATTAATAAATCTTCCCTGAAGGCTTTTCTCCGTGGAGGAATTTTTGTCGGAATGTTAATTTCCAAATTTCCAACAATTAATAAATACGATTGGCTGGAGTTTTGTTAACATGAGGCCACCCCTAGGCTGACACAATTCCCATTCTCGTACCTCCTATGAGCTTCACCAGTTAACAGACCCGGAGTCAGAATAGTAATGGCTTAATAATGAATAATAAAGTCTCCAAATCATGCAATGAAAGCCGATATCAGACAGAAATCCCTCACTGTCCTCTCTCCACTAAACTCACGTACCTGAAACGATATCACTTCCTCCCAAGCCCTCTCCTTCACCAAGAACGCACATTCAAGGCACCCCCTTAGGCCACACCCACTTGGGTCAATCAAATGCTGACCAGCCAATGACGACTCGTGAACTATTACAACTCCCCTGATTGACACTTGGTTTAAAGTAAATATACTAGTTTCAAGATCAGGACGGTCTTACAAGGCAATTAATGAATAAATACATCCCCAATGTGTATGTGTTGGAGGTGAGGGACCTGAATAGCCATGTTTTGTCATGTTTGTTCTTAATTGTTTTCTTCCAGTAGAAGCCTCTAAATGTTGCAGCCAGGAACTCTTCCCTCAGGTGACCTCTGGAACCCTTTATACTCTCCCCAGGTGGAGCATTATGCTGAGAGGAAGAGTATGGGCGTGGCCGAGGTGGAGCGGTGGCTGGGGCCCATCCTGGGCTACGAGACGGACCAGTAGAGTGGAGATCTGATTCCAGAACCAGTTTTGGTATTACATTCTACTGAGATTGTGAATGGTACAAGTTAGGGTTGTTTGTTTGGCCGGTGCTTTCCATGAATATGAACTCGGTACATCAACGTTTTTTGTTTTCGTCTTTCTATACATTGTAGATTAAATAGCCAGTGAACAGTTTTTTATTTTGTTGATTTAACACAGTATTATTTCTTATATGATCGGTTTCTGTCACGGTTACTAAAACGTATAATCCTATGTTTTTGCCTCCCCAAAACACTGAGTGTTCCATTCTGATTCGAGCGCTCCTCCACTCTGAATCGAGCGCTCCTCCACTCTGAATCGAGCGCTCCTCCACTCTGATTCAAGCGCTCCTCCACTCTGAATCGAGCGCTCCTCCACTCTGAATCGAGCGCTCCTCCACTCTGATTTGAGCGCTCCTCCACTCTGAATCGAGCACAGGTATGAACCAGCGTCAGGTTCTTTTCATGATGCAGAGGAGCCTGAAAGTAAACTCATGGAGGTCCCGATGAAGGGGCGATGGCAGCGAGGTGTTTGTGGAGCTCTGCCTGGCTGTGGTGGACGAGAGAGGCCTTCACAGACACCTGTAGTATAACAATACGCTGTGTGTGGAAATGTGGAGCTCCGTCTGAGCACCGGTTTATTCTTTTGCCTGAGTGAGGGTTAAGCTTCTCATTAGAACGTTACATTGCATGGCGCATTACATTTTTATTTAACCTTTATGTATCTAGATGAGTCCCATTGAGACCTTTAGCCTATTTTTTAAGGGAGCCCTGAGTTCATATTCAACCTTGCTCACTATATCACTCATCAGTAGCAGCGCCAAACAATAACAAATTATGCTACCAGAGAAAAACGAGATACAATATGCTGCATAATTAAAATGCACGATACTAAATGTTGCGTTTGACAACGATGCAAGCACAATTCATGAAAATAAAACGCAGCGAAGTGGTCAATCACTGAATTGATGTCCAGCGCTTTGGTCCGTCTGAAGTTTCCAAATGCTCTCTGGATCCTGTTTGACTGTTCACCACGACCTCCTGCAGATGACCAGGTTGTGCCTTTCTCCTCACATGTGCTCCTCTGCCTTTCAAAGCCCACGGAAGCACACTGGTGGTCACTGGCACACAACCAGATTGCATTCCATGTTTCAACGTTGCGTCTATCGTTGATGGTATCAACGACTGAAAAGACCAGATCACTCGCAGATACCAGCTCAAGACTTGTGGCCTGTAGATCAGTGGTTTTCAAACTGTGGGGCGCGCCCCCCCTGTGGGGCGCCAGAGTACTTCAGGGGGGGCGCGACGTGAGAAAAAATAAACCAGAAAAAAACCCTGAAAGTCGATGATTCAAATCATCAGTCGTACTTTAACTGTAGAAGTAACATGACTAAATCAATTTTTCAAATGTTTCAAAAATATGTTTCAAATGTTTTAAAATTATGATCAGAGATGTTTTAAATGTGTAAAATAATTAAAATAGCTTTCGAAACACACGCGTGTCTGATAATCCTTTCAGTTCCTCCGCACGTCTGGTGGGCTCTAGTTCTTGCTGCTTCTCGATAAACAGAACGACAGACCCAGCAAAAAAGGTTGTAAAGCATCTGTACTATTTGAAAACAGTCTGCGACTGGTTTCACATTATGCACACAGTCAACTAAAACCAAGATTAGTCTGTGGGCATAGTAATGGATGTCAATTGCATGTGGCACTTCTTGGCAAAAATGTTACTTCAGACCGTTGACCGTCATCTTGCAACTGGGCAACACATGCGTTTTGGTCGACGTTACATTTAGCCGACATCTGTTCTACTGGCTCGAGCAGAGACTTTCCATCTAAGCCCTCTGCCGGAATAAAGTTCAAGAATTCTTCATGAGTGTTTTTGTTATGTAATGCACAACTACATATCTGCTACATATCTGGTACTGAAGAAGTATCACAAAGATACCATGGGTCGTACCTCGCGTCGAATTTCAGCTGAAAAAGTGGGTTCACTGTCTTGTAACGGTCTTCATAATGTCATATTCATAGTTTTAGTGATTCAACACTTTAATGATGGATCTCGTATATCCATGGGGGTCTACTGATGCCTGTGGTCTTCACACTTTAAACAGAAACATGTTTTGGTCTATCATGTTCTGTACATACCCCCCAGTGGGTGTTTACATAGAAAGTTTAGAGTTAGGGTTATACATTAATAAATGGGCTTTTACGGATGTTTACTTTTTAAGATGAGCTCCCTCATCCCTCAATTAATAAATAAACTAACAATTTTGTTTCTCTGTTGCTTGTTTTGATTATTGTGTATGAATCACATTTTTTGTGACCTGGTTTTATTCAGAGAATGGAAAATTAAATGACAGCATAATCACTTTTTCCTTAGAAGGCTGCTCTTAAAGGAGAATTTCACCGGTGAAGGGGTTTGAACAAAAGTTCAAAAGTCAAAATGGAGCAGAAATGTAAAATTAATGAGAGGTCAAAGTGTGTGTGTGTGTGTGTGTGTGTGTGTGTGTGTGTGTGTGTGTGTGTGTGTGTGTGTGTGTGTGTGTGTGTGTGTGTGTGTGTGTGTGTGTGTGTGTGTGTGTGTGTGTGTGTGTGTGTGTGTGTGTGTGTGTGTGTGTGTGTGTGTGTGTGTGTGTGTGTGTGTCTTTAAGAGAATAGCGCGCCGGTGCGCGTGGGAAAAACCGCCCAATCTGGCAACACCTGTAGGTCCTCCAAAAGTAGCCCAACTCGCCCAATTTTACAACACTGCTGAAGGTCCACGCGTCCGCGTCAACGTGAATAAATGAGACCAAATGAAAACGAAGCCGGTATGAAACTAAAACTGATTCTGAAGAAATTTTAAATGATACCAAAATTCCGTTTAGATATTATTGAAGATACAAGTGTGTACATTTGTTAAATGGTTTGAACAAAGATAAACAGTTAAATTGATTTAGCTACGTCTTAAATAGTTGAAGTACCAAAAGAAAACCGCCCAATCTAGTTACGTCTTAAACAGTTGAAGTACCAAAAAAAAATCCCAATCTGGCAACACTACCTCTAGGTCCTCCAAAAGTAGCCCAATCCGGCGGGGAAATCCGCCCAATCTTACAACACTGCAGTGCTGAACGTCCACAAGTCCGCGTCAATGTGAATAAATGAGACCAACTGAAAACGAAGCCGGTATGAAACTAAAACTGATTCTGAAGAAAGTATAAATGATATCGAAATTCTGTTTGGATATTATTGAAGATACAAATGTGTAGATTTGTTAAATGGATTGAACGAAGGTAAACGTTTGGAAAATGATTGAGTTACGATCATTGGCGTCAGTTTGGTTTGAAATGTGCTGGGGACAGAGACGCATTCGGAAGTGCATTTTTAGAAGTGCTGGGTACAATGAGGATGCACTCCTTTTTCTCTCTTTAGTGCCGGTAATGAAAGGTTCCGAAAGACGACATAACCATGTAGCTAATTACTAAGGAATAAAATGTATACAAAATCTGTCTGGCATGTTTTATGAAGAAAACGTTTTCAAAAAGCATCGGACATATGACCCACTATGTTCTGCTCCATGTATCCAATGTTGCTCCATGTATCCAACAACGTGACATGTTATGGCTAAGCTAACAACATAAACAAGAGGAGCTAGGAAAGGAATTTAACTGCGTGTTTAAGTTCAGAAGGGCCAAAGGTGTGGCTACACACAGCACTACAAAAGTCGTCAAGATTGAAAAAGAAAAAAATATTTGTTGCACAGCTGAACGCTGTATCACATCAGGAGCTGGCTGTTCTCAATTCTCAACACGCATTCCATCAAAACTAGCCTACATCAGGCATTCTGACCAAAACTCATCAACTCCCCCCCTCAATTACTCCAGAATTCAGGAATGACCAGAAGTCACTTAGTGTCAACAAGAGACTGACTCCACAGACTCTCAATTGCAAGTTAAAACAGCCGACCACTTTTGCAAAAAACACAAAAGACCTCGCCACTGCACCAGCAAATCTTAAGCAATAAATATTGCGTCTTACCTTAATTTATGTGGCAGTGGTCTGCAGATGCATCCCGTGGTGTAGCCTACCACATCCATTTAGTTCAACAGGTTATCGTTCTAATACTGTCCATGTTACTAGCAACCTGCTCTGCTGCTTCTTGCCTATGTATTCATGCTAAAATGACTTGATTGTCTGATGCCTCATCATCCCAGCCAAAGAGTATTGGTATTATTAGTAATGGCTACTTGCCAAATCGAAAAAATAACTTCACACAGTCTGTCTTTTTCCAATGTATTTGTTATCATTCGTAGCGTTGATCAGCAGAGAATAATTTGCCAAAGTCGTTGACGTCGCTTAGCAACCGAATACGAATGTAGTCTACAGCATTGAGAAGAGCCGTGTAATAAGTAAGAGATAATGTATAGAATGCCGGTCATTATTGGGAAAATAAACCCTGACAGGGCGAACAGGACACCGACGCGCAGCAAGGGTAATTGCTTCCCACTGAAGGGGCTTAAATTCGACCGGCGACGTTCTATATATTATCCCGCTTATTACACGGCTACTTGCCAAAACGAAAAAATTACTTCACATGGTGTGGCTTGTTACAATTTATTTGTTACCAATACCATCATTCGTAGCGTTGATCAGCAGAGAAATAGTCCGCCAAAGACGTTGACGTCGCTTAGCAACCGAAGACGCTGGGGTTGAAAAGTTACCGGACCTCTTGAGGAGTGATACCAAAGACGTCATTATAGGCAAAAAGTCCTTTGTTTCCCTTGACAGCGGCCAATTTATATCTAGCATTCACCGCGAAGTTGAGAAGAGCCCATGCAAGTGAACGAGCGTTCCACGGCATTGAGAAGACCTGTGTAATAATCCATAATAATGAAAGTCGATATATATTTTAAAGTGGTGGGTACAAAATGATTCATGACGAAATCTGGTGGGGACGCGTCCCCGGCGTAATCGACGCCTATGGTTACGGTCTCATTGGAGCCAATCAATGAGCCTTCAATGAGACCAACTGAAAACGAAGCCGGTATGAAACTAAATCTGTGATTCTGAAGAAATTTTAAATGATATCGAAATTCCGTGTGTACATTTGTTAAATGGTTTGAACAAAGATAAACAGTTGAAAATTGATTTAGTTACGTCTTAAACCGTTGAAGTACCAAAGGACGGCTCCGCCGTCCCATTGAATCCAAAGTAAAAAAAAAAAGGATTTTAGTAGTATTTTAAAAGTAGAATATCTAAAAAACTATAAAATATTTAAAAAGTGAAAAGCGCGTGATTCCAAGTTATTCTGAACGTTTTAATAATTTTTGAACTTTAGGTGATAAATTGCGGAAGGAGATAGGTCACAAAGTTTGTAGAGAATAATAAAGAGGAAACTTGGATAGAAAGAAAGAAAGAATAAAACTTAAGAACAATAGTTGAGCGCTGCATGCAGCACTCACCTAATTTCAAATTTTGTTCGTTTGCAGACTCCTGGAGCTCTAAATCTAAACAATGTAATATTATATAAGTATCTATATTTAAGCAATAGATCACGCCAGGCTGTGGTATGTGCTCATTATACCACTCTTAAGGGGCGTTGTCCGGCCCCGACGCGCAGCGGAGGGCCGGCGACCCCCTTCACAGTGGTATGAGCACATACCACTGACTGAAGAGATCTATTGCTTTTATACAACGGTTACTATTATGGCAAAACGAAAGTCATAGACACACTACATTTAAAAAGAAACCAAGAAAGTCAAAGTAGCCGTTTTATTAAAGAATACAAAAAGTAGTCCCTCCTGGCTGCCTTCAAAATGCACGACGGTCGCTATGCAACACACTTTAGCGCCCCTCCGAGAGAAGGCTCGGCTAGAGCGGTTCGCCGGCAATTTATCCTATGGAGCAGTTCACTCGCCGTGTGCCTAAGCTTTCGTTAGTCTCTCCATCGCCTTGCTCACTCCCGGAGTAACAACATTTACACCCTCTCCATCATCCAACATATGTTTTACTTTGTAACTGTTTCTACTTCCAGGCGCGGAGTGATATGCAAACTTTCACAAAATGATCGGGCGTCATAGCAGTTATGTATACGCTCATTATACAACAGTTAGGAACCAATCAGATCGCTGGATTTGGGCCCCCCGTTGTATAAAATATAATATATAATATCACGGCCAAAAGCTGTGTGCGCCTCTGGATGATATTATGAATTAAAGACTGCGTCGGGTTCTTGGACATCTCTGGTACTTTCACAACAAGTAAAGACTTGTAGTGGGGGTTATCTCGGCCAGAGTCCTGCACGGGTTCGGGTAGGCTACCCGACGTGTGACCCGCACAATTTGGATGAAACGGGGAAAAAATAATGTACTGTGTGGAAGGGAAAAGGAAAAACAAAAATGCAGAAGGCAATTATTTTTTATTGTGCATGTTTCAGGTTGTACCACCTATTGTCATCCAGTCTCTCCCCTGAGCTCATCTCCAGATTTCATCCGTAACTTGCAAACAAAATAAGACAATCAGTAATAAAACTGAAAATGCAGCATGTCTTATTTATGAAAGTGCAAAGTACACAGAATTTTGGCGGATTTCCAACGGAGGGTACGAGTCGGTTTCGGTGTGGCTTGGTTGATTAGTGAAGGCGCGGTCCGGCGCAGCTCAGTTACGGCTCGCGTTTCCATCGCCGACAGTACCCTTATGGTAGGGGGGGTTTAAAATGGATAGCGATAGTCGAGGCAGCTACGTTAGCATTGTGACCACATAGCAGCCCGACACAGTGTAGCCTGCTTATAAATCCAAGGAAAAAGAAGAATGCCCACCATGAACAAAGAACAGTGTTGGACGTCCAAGAAGGACGGCAAACTTGTGTGACATTTTCTTCAATAAACAAAGCTTTCGTTGTCCAGAAATACCTTGCAGATAATGTTTTGTGTTTTGTTATTATCCCCCCGTCTCACGGAAGTGTGACCTTAGCGAACTAAACCGACCCGCACCCTCCGGTGGAAAATGCGCCATTAGTTGTCCCTGAAGAACTTGTGTATCTAACATTAGTTCCGCATTCTATTAATTCGCACGCCAGTGTTATTTAATTTTATACTGTGTATTTTCTGTGTAAATCCATGCACCGAACTGTGACGTCCTTACAGATTCGGTTCAATACGAATACATGTATCGTAACACCCCTACTCAGGGGTAGTATTATTCAGGAGATTTTCAGGGTACAAATGTCAGGATATGTTGTTCACACATAAGGCCCATCAGGAGAATATCACACCTTACACGTGTGTCTGAAAGCAGCTCGCAGCTCGCAGCTCGCAAGACATTTCGGGAGGCTAAAGGAGGGGAGTAATATTACATTTGAGCAACAAAGTTTAGTCTTGTGTTGGACTCTATAGACATAATTTACCATACTGTGTTATAGACATGTTTTTGTTCCGTTTTATAGGGACACTGTCTCTTTAAGTTCACGTGACTTGTGTGTTGAAATGCTGGTCGGTGCGCTGTTTGAATTTAACGTTTTTTAAATGAAAAAATTAACGACTTGCCGTTGCTTGTCGAGGTGAGAACTTGGCCCCCTTGTGGTAACCTGGTTCTATCAGCCCCGCCTCCGATCAATGAACAAGAGTCTCTGATGCTCACAAACTGCCAACAAGGCACGTTTATTAAATCCAAAGAATGGAAAAAAGGGGAATCACCCGTCAATGCAAACTATAACAAAAAGAGTCTGGGCTCCGTGAGCCACTGTGGTCGTATCTTACACTGTGGTCGTATCTTACTCGCTGTCCCGGTATCCAGATGAGGAGGTCCTTCCATGTCGTCCTGTGGTCTTCTCTAGACCGGGTCCTAGGGCAAAGGTCCGTCCAGGTAGGGAATCTCGGTCCGCTCTCGGCTCCTACATGGGTCACATACATCCTGCCTTTAGATTACGTCTCAGCTTCTCTTATGTAGCCCTCACCTGGGTCTGATTGGCCTGGTACACAGGTGTCTCCCGTTGGCGTTGAGTGGGACCGTGCCAATGCGGCCCTTGGCGCCCTCTGGGGGAAAAGGGTTGTAGACTGCTTGTATTACCTGCCCTCTGGGCTTCCAGGGCCGCCGTGTCCGGGCCGGGTTGCCACACCCGCCACAGCCGAAATGGGCGAAAACGATCCGGTTCCGTTTTATGCGGTTCAGGAATATCTCCGTAAAGACGGAGTCATTGCGAAACCGCATCGAGCTGTAGAAACGCTGTAGTAAATATTCATGGCGCTGGTTCTCCAGAGAAAAAAGTGGAGCGCATCAATCACCCTGCACGCATACAGCCTGCACGCTGTATACAAACATTCAGTCACGAGGAGATTCAACCTTCTAAATTGAGCAGAAATACTTTTTAATGTACAGTTAGTAATTACATTTATCAAGGGGCTTTATTTAAAGCTACAAAAAGAATACAAATAAAAGAATGAATAAAAAATTCAACGCAACTCTGACGTCCCCCAGCTGGTGGGGGGCTAATGACGTCATCATTTGCGTTTCAGGCGTCTACACCAATCCTAACACGAAACCGCATAGGTCCGGATAGATTCGAAACCACCTCCGAGGGTGGTTTCAGAAAAATGCGTCTTCGGACACCGGATCCGCCGGATCCGTCTGGACGGTCGGACCAAACACACAAGTCTTATGCGGTTTCACCAAAAAATCTGCTCCGTGTGGACTAAGTCTCTTCCCTTCTTTTATCGCAATTTCTACAGTCTATAGACAGAACGTCTTACCTGGGTTTGTCGACGGCGGAGCCGTTATGCTAAAAAACAAAACGTCTTACCTGGGCGATTGTGTCAATGCGGTGTGTGCGTGTGTGTTCTTACCTGTGCGCGTGCGTCTAAAGGGCTTTTTATGGTTCCACGTTCCCGCAACGCAAGGGGGTTACGAACCCCTTACATCCTTGGGGGTTGTAAGGGTGCGTGCGCCTCCCAAAAATTGTAACCTTCCATCAAGGCGACGCAGCAGCAAGGGCTGTGATTGGTCCGCTTACTAAAACCTGACACTTATTATGTCTCCGTTCTTGGTCAGTTGTTGGAGCCATTAGCGGGGTCATCAGCCACTGTTTCAGTGGGTATCCACTGTCCCCGAGGAGCAGCCCGTTGCACCTATGAAAATAGACTTTAATTAGGTTGCTGTTCATTACTTAAAGTGAAGCTCAAATTGCTTTAGCTGCAGAAGTAACCTACAAAACAAAGGACAGCACATGAATACAAATATTAAAACAATGTTTCAGTGTAGCCGATTAGAAAAACACTATAGCCTACCTTCCTTCCTCGAAGTCCTGTAACAACGCAATCTCCCGGAGGATGCGGGAATCGTGGGTGGATCCAGGCCATCTCGCCACCAAATGAATGATGGTATAATTTGCGTCCCAAGCTATTTGCACAGTGATGGAATGGTAATCTTTTCGGTTAACAAACAAATACTCATTCTCAGATGGGGCCTGGATCTGCACATGGGTTCCGTCTATGCAGCCCACGATTCCAGGAATTCCGGACACCTGGCGGAACCGTTGCTTCATCGCCGCCGCCTCTTCTTCGTTTGGGAGGTGGACATAACGAGCGATGCGGCGGCTCAACACCAGGGAAACCCTCCGGATAACCCGACAGGCGGTCGATCTGTGAACACTGATCATATCGCCAACTGTGTTATGAAATGCTCCGTTTGCATAGAAGCGAAGCGCAATGAGCAGTTGCAAGGATGGTGGTAGTACTGCATTGCGGTCAGACACAAACTGTAAATCCGGTCACAGCTCTTCTATTAATTCTAACAGATCTCTCTTACAGAATCGAAAACTCTTAATCAGCTCCCCGTCATCATAAATGTCCAATGGATTGCTTCTGTCCCTAATTACTCTTTCCCGTCTAAATGCCCGCTCGTTGTACAGCCTATGTATTATACGTGCCATGGTTGCGCTGGATGGATTGGATGTAATTGCTATAGAAACAGCCTGGAATTTCGACTCTATGCCTGCCACTGACCAGGCGTAGGATTTACGCCTGGTCTTAGTGAAAAGAACGCTAAGCCCAGTTGGTGCAACCGGCGTAACGGTAAGGTCGGACTTAGAGCGCTAAGTTACAACCAGGCGTAGTTAAGACCAGGCTTACGCCCAGTTGGTGCAACCCAGCCCAGGGCACCGTGGGTCTAGTGGGGTAAACCAGGGCCCCGTGGGTCTAGTTGGGTAAATCCGGGCACCGTTGGTCTAGTGGGGTAAATCCGGGCACCGTTGGTCTAGTGGGGTAAACTGCTGGGACCTGACCAATTTTTACATGATCAATATGTTAGGTTAAGTCTGGTTATTATAATGCAGATAAAATACAACATTGTTTGACTGATATCATTTGAGTAAATAAAGATCTCTGAGTGACGATTCGACACGTTGGGTTGTTCTCTAGGTGAACTTATGCTATAGATCAGTGGTCACCAACCTCTCCAAGCCAATAATCACAGCCCAGTTCCAAATGTAAGACAACATCTACCACTTGTGTCATTCCTGGGATCATTGAGAGCGGGCAGGTGAAGACTGATCAAGGGAAGGTGCAGGCCGGGGCAGAGTGGTCTACACCTCAGACGGTTAAGCAGCTCCAGACCTTCCTTGGAAGAGTGGCAGTGCCCCTTACCGAGCTCACCTCTCCTGCTACTCGGTTCTCCTGGACCTCTGAGGCAGATGCTGCGTTCAGGGAGCTGAAGAGACGTTTCACTTCAGCCCTCCTCATCAACCCTGATCCTGCACGTCAGTTTGTGGTGGAGGTCGATGCATCCGATTCTGGCGTTGGCGCGGGCCTGTCCCAGCAGTCCGCCTCAGACCAGAAACTCCATCAATGCGCCTTTTGTGCCCGTTGCTTATCCTGCTGAGAAGAAGAACTATCATGTAGTCTTCTTGCTGTTAAACTGGCTTTGGAGGAATGGCTTCATCATCATCATCATCATTTTTTCCCGCTCGGCGCATTTCATGGCCTTGGGGCGCTTCTGCTGGAGAGTTGGAAGTCTCTGTTCCAGCATCAGCAGGATGTCTGGATTCGACATCACATCACGACATCAGTCAGGGTTAGGTGCTTTGTCAAAGACACCTCAACTCTCTGCTTGGTGAAGCCGGGGATCGAACCAACAACCTTCAGGTTACCAGCCAACCCGCTCTACCACCTGAGCTACTGCCGCCGTAGCTGGTTGGAGGGAGCAGAACACCCCTTCATTGTCCGCATCGACAATGATCAAGAAGTGGATCGACAATCCATCAAGAACATTGTCTACATTGAACAGCTCAACCCCTCTCAAGCCTGGTGGGCGATGTTTTTTCGCCGCTTCAGCTTCACTCCAACCTACCATCCAGGTTCCAGGAACATCAAGCCCGATGCTTTTTCCCTACTGCCTCTGAAGGGTCGGTGTCAGTCTGTGAAACTATTCTCCCTTCGTCCTGTGTGGTGGCTGCGTGATGTGGGAGATTAAGTCGTTGATTCGTTGAGCACAACTCACTGAACTAGATCCAGGCAATGGCCCTACAAATCATCTTTGTGCCTGAGTCAGTCCGCTCTCAGGTCTTCCAGTGGGCGCACACCTGGAGGTTTGCCTGCCATCCGGGAATCAGCCGCACAATAGAGGCTGATCGTGCCTTCGTGGACGCCTGCACTGTGTTTGCTCGCGGGAAATCCTGCCAATCCCCTCGGACACTGTTTCTGACTGTGGACCCCAATTCATCTCACTAGTGTGGAAGGCTTTCTGTGAAGGTCTGGGAGCCTCTGGGAGCTTTTCTTCTGGTTATTGTCCTCTGACAAATAGGCAGGCGGAGCGGGCCAACCAGGAAGAAAACCTGCAAGAAACCTGCATGCCACCTTTCAAGTGCGCCATGCCGTCCTATCGGTTCAGTCTCATCTTCAACAAATACGCAAGATTTGCAGGGACGTTCGTTCCGCCTTGCTCCACTCAGCTGACCCCAACAGGGGGTTTTGCTCTCTTCAAATAACCTACCCCTCAAGATTGTTTCAATGAAACTAACCCCCGTTAATTTGCTCTATCAAATACCCTACGGTTGTCATATTAAAGTTGCCTTCTCATATGAAGGTTCATCCCACATTCCATGTATCTGGGCTTAAGCCCGTTTCCATCAGCCCTCTGTCCCCCCCCCCCCCCCTTCACCGCCCCACATCATTGATGACCACCCAGCCTACACTGTCCGGCGGCTGCTGGAAGTGTGCCGACGGGGCCGGGGTTATCAATACTTGGTACAGCCCTGCAGCAACAACTTTGACGCATCCTTAGTGCGGTATTTCCATAAGGAGCACCCGGATAGACCTGGTGGGTAGCCTGGAGGCGCCCATTGAGGGGAGGGTACTGTTACGGCCGTGCTCTGTCTCCCCCTCTTGGGCAAGGTGTTGCCTTGTTTTCCCCGGATCTAGACCTGTTGGACATGCACACTTGCCTTCAATCTCCGGTCATCATCTCTGCCCTACTTTAACACATTTGTTCTTCAGCCCCTCATCACCAGAACGTTGCTTCAACCACAGAGTTTTCTCCTGTTCGTCATCTCTGTGTTCTCCTTGCCCCAGGGTCCCCAACTCTGAACCTTCCTGCCATTCACCCTGTGTGCTCCTCTACCTGCAAACCTGCCAGTAGCCCTGCCTGCCTGTCATCCATCCTTCCCTGTCCACCTCCTATTTTTTCCATACTGCCCTCATCCTCCCTACAATAAACCTCTGGTTTAATTAAACCTCTGTTGTCTGCGTCTGCACTTGGGTTTCTTCCATTCTATCGTAAAATGAAGACAGTTGATCACACAGGGAACACAGACCACAGACGTAGAGAGATTCGGTAAAAAATAAAGAGACTTTTCATCTGTGCAGTGTCGTGGCAATTCCTATACCAGATATTGCGTCTACGAGAAACAAAGGGAGATAAGGAACACTCTTCTCTCCGGTTCAAAAGAGTTCCACAAAAACTGTCTAGTCAGGGCCCCAAAGACTGACGGGTGGGGGCCCCTCAGAGACACTAGTTGCTGGTGCAGGAGGGGCAATCTTTTTAGAGGGTCCTGAGGCAGATGTCTAAGGCGCCACTATTGGCCTCGGGGGGCGGGGTGGGTTTGCTCCGACCACATTGACTACAACACAGGAGAGGAAAACAGAAACGACAAACCCAAAGGGTACCGCCGCTGTACCTAGCTGGGGATCATGCAGAAATATTTAAGCACCAGCCGAAACTTTCCTGAACCTACTGGCACCACACTGAAATCACAAAACATCGGCAAACATATCCTCTCCATCTTACCATGCCTCTTTGAGGTTCATCACTAATTATAACACTCTGACTCACCATTGTGAGTTATACTCTCAGTAGGATGGCCTGCACTGGCCTTCCGTAGGCTCTGTCATTGGTACACTTTTATATATTATAAGGCAATTCTTGGTCTTCCCCCATACTACCTATGTGTTCTTCTCAAGCATAAAAGTGCAGGAAAGTATTCTTTGCATTCTCACAACTTCTTTTATACTGTCGATCCCTAATGCCGATGGCAAAGGGGATTTTGTGTATTCTGCACCCAAGGCATGGAAAACGTTGCAGGAAAAGTGGAAACTGACCGAATGTATTCCATTAAAAGCTTTTAGATCCAAAATGAAAGAATTAGAGGCAGATTCTTTAAGATGTCAATGTTTTAAATTTCCATGGTTATTAGTTCCTATGTTGACTTTTAGTTCTTCTTCAATGTGTCCTCTGTAACTATGTGAGTGTATGCTGCTGCCTGTCTTGGCCAGGTCTCTCTTGAAAAATAGATTGTTAATCTCAATGAGATTATAGAAGGGGGATTTACAACCTGAACAGCGTTAGCACTATCAAGTACTGTGAGGGCCCTCCTTCTTTAGCGGGGACCTCCTTCCCCAGCGGGGGCCCCCTGCTTTAGCTGGGCTTTACTGCTTTACTGGGGCCCTCCTATTTTAGCGGGGCCCTCCTGCTCCAGCGGGGCCCTCCTGCGTTAGTGGGGCCCTCCTGCTTTAGCGGGTCCCTCCTGCTTTAGCGGGTCCCTCCTGCTCCAGCAGGGCCACCTTGCTTTAGCGGGGCCCTACTGCTTTAGTTGGGCCCTCCTGATCTCGCGGGGCCCTCCTACTCCAGCGGGCCCTCCTGCTTTAGCGGGCCCTCCTTCTCCAGTGGGGCCCTCTTGCTTTAGAGCACTAAAGCAGGGGGCCCCACTGAAGCAGGAGGGCCCCGCTAAAGCAGGGGGCCCCTGCTAGAGAAGGAGGGCCCTACTAAAGCAGGAGGGCCCCGCTAAAGCAGGGGGCATCCGCTGGAGAAGGAGGGCCCCACTAAAGCAGGATGGCCCCGCTAAAGCAGGGGGCCCCCGCTGGAGAAGGTGGTCCCTGCTAAAGAAGGAGGGCCGCACTAAAGCAGGAGGGCCCTCACAGTACTTGATAGTGCTTACGCTGTTCAGGTTGTAAGCCCCACTTCTATGATCTCAGAGTGCTGGACAAAACCATTACGGCTATTAGTGTCCAAAGATAGACAAGGAGGTGGAATAAGTAAGAGGACAATACAAACAATAAAATAATTCCTGTGGGATAAACAGAGTAATAGACATCGATTAAATGTCAGCAATTATCTATAATTAGATACAATCGAAAGACCAATAAAAAGTAAAATAAATTGCTAATCAAATGTTATATTAAATAAACATGAATCAAATTGTATTATATATTATCTACAATAACGTTTTTTTTTTTAAATCAGGTGTGTATATTTTGTACGAGTTACTCCAATGCTAAGATCTACAAATTACACAAGAAATTAATAGAAGGAAAAAAATGTACCTTTATTATAATTACAATTTTTTGTAATTACCAACTTGTTAATAATGAGAGTAAGATAATCTTGTTTTTTTTCTATGTCAACAGTTTTTATTCATGGTAAAGAAAGGCAAGCTCTTAGTAAACTATGAGGATATTAAATAAAGAGCAATGTTTATAAGGTTAATATGTTGATGTTGATGAATTAGAGGCAGATTCTTGTCAATGTTTTTGACGAGATCTTTTTTTTTGCTGACATTTAGTTCTTCTTGTATGTGTCTTCTTTTGTCTGGTACACCGGCCCTGGTAGCCAGCAGGGGGCGGAGGTGGGGCTAGAGCTCTCTATGGGCTCTGGTACCAAGCATAGTTGGATAAAGAGAATTGTTTGGCCAATCGGCACTCCCCTCTCTCACAATGGTTTTTAGATGCAAGGTTTCGCAAACAGTGCAATCGATCACTGTATCAACTTTGGAAAACCATTTCTCCTGATAAAAGGTATTGGGTGTTTAAGACCAAAAATAATTATTTGTAACTTAACATTCAAGTTATTATGAGTCTCCGGGTCAGTGATATTAGGCTCTAGAAAACAAAGATTGTCTTGACTGTGTCAAATTATTGTGCAAAGAAAAACACACCAACACATTATCTTTCCATTATCAGGCTTCACAAGGAAAGATGCTCCAAAATCCCATCCACACAGTGATTACAGAGCCGAGGTTGTTATGGGACCACAGTAGTTCAAAGGAACAATGTGGTTTGTTGTGCTATTGAGTAGAGCTGGACGCATTACTTTCCATCAGTTTGACCTGAATAGGCCACTGGGTGGTTCTGTCATAGAAGCCAACATGTCCTACTGAACAGCCAAGGTGCTGTTGGCAAGACTTGAGAGTTGTAAAGAGAGATAGAAGACAAGATCTTTAGATGAAAATGAGAACCAAAAAAAAAACACCCCTCTCTCCTCCCTCCTCCCTCCTCCCTCCGTGCCTCTCCTCTTGAGAAGTGTTGCCTTTATTCCCTTGTGATTGACAGGCCAGATTAAAGTAGACGTAAGAAACACCATTCCGCAGTGTGACAACATTTTCGATGCAAATACACATGCATAATAAATTAATGTTAAATATATGCATCTCAGACAGAGAAACGCAGCTCTCCTCCCTGTACGCTGGCCCAGAGAGGCTGCAGAATGAGGCTCGAGCAGGAGCATCATCCCACACCTGCGCACCTCGCTCCTCTGCCGTCGTTCTGCCGTCCAATCAGAGAGCAGCACTGCGCGTATCCTCCGCAGCCTCGCTGGGTGCATCCAACACACGCTCCCTTTAACCCAAAACCATGGCTGAAGGGGCAGAAGCCGAGGATGAGATCCAATTCCTACGGACAGTGAGTGTTGGTTTGCATTTTCTTGTCTAAGTCTGTGTCGGTGTCTGTCCGGTGTGGGTGTTGGTGTTCTCTAGGTGGGTGAACGTCAGTCTCTGGGAAAGAAGCCTCCATCTGGCGTCTTGCGGTGCCTTCGTCGTCCGGTGCGCGTCGTCTACCGCAAGCTGCGACAAGCGCAGTGCCGGATGACAGCCGGGGCTGCCGTTCTATAGTCCCGATACATTCATCAGCCTTTAAACGACCGCGTCATGTCCGCATTTGCTTTCAGCAATGCCTGCAAGCTTCTAAATGACTGATGAGGAGATGCCTGATCTTGTATGATGGACGGACGACGCGGAACAGTCAAGCCTGACGAAATGATGTGGAGAGAGGAGAATCTGCATCTCTGATTCTCTTCCTGATTATTTATTGGTGCTTCCTTACGATGGTTTAAGAATGATGCAGCATGAGATATAGGCATCCATGTGAAGCTATTTGCTGGGCTGTGGTGTGCCGCGCGCGCGCTCACACACACACACACACACACACACACACACACACACACACACACACACACACACACACACACACACACACACACACACACACACACACACACACACACACACACACACACACACACACACACACACACACACAGAAGAGTTGTGGTGTGTTGCGGGGATGTTTTCCGTCCTATTTTCCTCCTGTGGGGAGTGGATCGGGGGCGCAGTGCAGTGCGAATCGCCTGCACAGTTTACGGCACCAAGGATGCACTATGCGCCTGGTCATTCAAGGCCATCATATATGTGTTAGGAAGAATTTAAGATGCTTTGCCCTCCCCAGTGTAAACAAGATTTGTCGCCTGGTGCTGAAATGGTTATTAGATGGAGGAAAAAAGATAGTATGCTGAAAATCAACTCATTGTTATTTAAGTAAAAATGCAAAGATTTCATTGCTTTTGGATGCTGATCATGATACAACTTTCCTTATTTTCCATGACTGGTCAGACCGAGAAACGAAATGCAACCAATGCAAAACATCACTGTGGTCTGACTGAGTCTGTATTATTGATGACATTTCTACACAACATCATCAACACATGATTGGGTAACGGTTAGTTGCAGGCAGCCCTACAAGATACCAGAGCAAGCCTGCTTCTTTTCACATCATTCCCTCTCTATGTTCAGGGAAAAATGGGGGCAATAAATGATAATGCAATGTATGAAATCTATTTTAATAGTGTATTCATATTTACATGTTTCTTGTATAGTGATCCGCACTAGACTTCATAGGGGCACCTGAATCCTCCCTGGGAATAAACATCTTAAAGCACCGTTATTGAGCAGTTTGAGAACCAGATGCCAGACCTTGCACAACTTCCTTTGGAACACATTAGAGCATGCTTCATATAAACACTTGGCTGATTGCACTACGAAACTCGATCGCAGTTTACATCAAAATCGTCCCTCTAATATCCCTCTCTTTCACTCTCAGTAGGCCAATAAGTGGATGCATAGAAACATGCACTTGTATTGTTAAACTTGAGTTTAGTGTGTATGGGTCTGTGTGGGGTTGGTTTGACTCAATGTATATTTCACCTATCCCTAGTTGGAGCCAACAGTAGTCACATGCTAGCACCAGAACTTTTTGGGATTTTCCAGGGCCTGTTTGTCTGTTTACTTTGTTCATTTGTCATTGTTCTTAATAATTTGACGGTTATTCTTAGTTAGAAGATGGTGGCTCTGATACATCTATAGTTATGTCTCCGACCCTGACCTAGAAGGGCTGGGCAACAGGAGGCTTCCCCCAGGTTCACACCGTTAGCTGGCCATGCACTAGCTCCGCTAGCATGCACCACTTGAGGATGCCATCAGAGCATGGCATCATAACATGTCATCATTACAATACATTGATGTTCTTATCCATTTCCTCCCCATCCCTAGTAGTTGTGTTGCTATGGTTGACATAATGTACAGGGAATGATTAATGGGTGTAAGTAATGTGTGTGTGTGTGTGTGTGTGTGTGTGTGTGTGTGTGTGTGTGTGTGTGTTCAGCTGTTGGAAGACATTTCCTGTCATCTTCATTGCTTTAAAAAGGTTTCAAACAATCAATATCTCTTTGACTGCATGGCTCCCGGTCAAGCCAAATGGAGAGTGGTTTCAGATATCAGAACGCCAGAATACAGGGAGGAATGTAAGGGACAAATAGGGTTAAGCACTTGTGATGTTTGGAGCCTTTCCTTGCAATAATCGTACAGGTTATATTTATATTGTGTTGCAGTCTCCCTCCCCCTTGTCTTCTACCATTCAATTTGTATTCCTCGTCACTCTCACATCCTCTTGTTAGTCCTTTAAATTGTTATTTGAATACAAATCAGAGTATTTGACGACCAGGGTTTGCTGATGTTTCAGTTTAAAAAACTGGACATAAGGATTATTGTACCAAATACAATCATGCATCCCTCTATATCTGCATTCTGAATCAAGTGGTTTTGCAGTTTCTTCAGCCTCATTCTTCCACCTCATAGGATGCTTTGTGTGAGGTGAGGGCAGTGTGTTTAACACACATACAAGGTGCACTGATGGATAGTGTTGTTCTTGATGTGGTTGACTGGAGCTCCTTCACACTGCAGTTCCTCTGCCTTTCCTCATTCTATCCCCGTACATCTGACCCAGAGTTTGGGGGTAAGGCTTTGTCAAGGCAGTACCTGTTCTGGGGACAACGATGCAGCTTCCATCTCACAACTATTGAAGCAGTGAAAAGGTCCTCAATGGGATATCCAGACACATGCATTCATTTGTAGTCTTACCTAATTACCTTACGTCTTATTTGATCTTTAACTTCATTAAAATGCTCTGATCTTTCCTTTAGATTCACACTGGTCAATGATATAAAAACTTGTTACCTGGAAAATGTATTTCACAGGTAGAGTCCAAATGTGTTCTCTTTATGGCAGTTGTTTTTAATCCCAAGACTTCCAGATGTTAAATTCTCCTGCGAAAAGCATTGTAGCATTGACCATGCTACATGCCAGCCAGCTGGCTGACACACTCCAAATAGCTGCCTATTACTTGGCTCCTCCAAGCAAAGGATGCAGGGTAGTGATGAAATCTGGTTTATTCAAGTTTTGCATAATTCATGTCCTGGTACTCCATGTAGGAGATATCTCCATGAATGTGCGTGATGATGGCTGGTTTAACCTGTGCAAACGGACACTACGCAATGTGCAACAGGTGTGCAGCCTCATTCAGCCCCAGAGTCCAATCAGACTCGGCCAGGTGAGGCTGATTAAACCAGCCATCATCCACAAAAAAAACAACCTGGATTGACAAATCGAATCCTAAGTGAGCTTCGTAGTACCAATTAACTCTGATCGTGAGTTGCGTCTCTGTCGATTCCAGGCTTTCCCAAGAAAGTCTGGATATGTTCAGCATGCTTCGTAGTATTTAAGCAATGTGCCTCACTTGGCCAAGCAAGCGCACAACAGCTGGAACTTTGAGAGCTGCTTGTGAGGCTAAATTGAGTGTGTGTGTGTGTGTGTGTGTGTGTGTGTGTGTGTGTGTGTGTGTGTGTGTGTGTGTGTGAAACAACCAATGTGAAACAGCGCCATCAATTACACAGCACGGACCATGTAGGCAGCGTTGTCTGCTAGATGGCTGGGTCTTTGTTTGTCTCCCACTCTTGTATCACCTTGGACAACCATTCAGCTAAATGACTTGCCGTGTGGCTAGTTTCAATTGCCAGGTAGGAATCCATTGCTCTGGATCAGGGATGGGCAACTGGCGCACGCGGCCCGCATCCTCACTCAGTGCGGCCCGCATCCTCACTCAGTCAGGCCCGCACAGAATAAAAAAAAAAAGAAAAAAAAAAAAAGAATAATTATAATTGATCGAGTTACAGAAAACTCGGTCAAGAAAGATGAGAAGAATTCATAGAATTCGAAGGCAAACCCATGCGTCTAGTTTGCTTAGAAGCGATATCAGTCATTAAAGATATCCACTTAAGTCGCCACTACAACTACTACAACTGCTTGTTGGGTTTGAGTTCATTGAGTTGTTGCACTTAATGTTGGGCCACTGTTTTTCAGTTTTTTGACTTCATTGAATGATGATGTATGTGAGCCCTTTGCACTGATAAAAATACTGACCATTCATGTGGCTGTTTGAGCATGGAAAACATGAAATGAATGTATGTTGGTTCAATTAACATACCGTACATAGGTTATGATTCTGGATGATTTTTAGGTAGTGGCCATCCCCAAAATGCACCAGAATACAGGAAATCATATCTACCAAATTCAAAATTGTGTAGCTTCTCTCAGCTCACGTTTAGTTGAAGTGTGCAGTCATGTGGCCCTCCGATGGTTATGATGAAAAATGTGGCCCTCTTTATCATGAAAGTTGCCCATCCCTGCTCTGGATGAACGCTATGTTTGGTTTGTAGGTTTGTAGTTTTCTACAATATTTCACCTTCATTTTGCAGAGTTTACATAAGGCTTTGCTTTTGTGCAGCTTTTCTCTGTCGTCAAAGTGTTTGAATCCTTAATGCACCCACACATCTGCCTTTAGGCTTGGTGGTGCCTTCAGTGGAACAGCTCCGACATGTTTTGGTCTCTCACGTGGCCAGGTTTCGTTGTGCGAAGAAACAAAGGCTGGCCACACGAGACTAACGGCGAGACATCAGGCATCTGCCTCCACTGAAGGGATGGCTCTATAGATAAAAATAATTGAAGCGGGGCAAATGTATGTAGATCCCATGTCAGTTTACTTCCACTTAATGTGAAGACTGCAGGATATTAGAATATGTTGTCCATATATGTTGTGTGTACATTTTTCTCGGGTGTTGAACGCTCAGCGAAGCATAAATATTCTTTCTTGTTTTGCCAGGCTAGCAGCTAGCAGCTCGAGGTCCCGGCAAAATGAGACTGTCTTTACGGAGATATGTCCTGGGTTACACCAGCGGTTGTTGACATACATGATGAGACCCCCACCTTTGCTTTTTCCGCTCGCTTTAGTGTCTCTGTCGGCTCTCACGGCAGTGAATCCCAGCAGGTCCACGTTATCATCCGGTACGAGGTGGTTTAGCCATGTCTCCGTAAAGATGAACAAGCTGCTCTCACAGTAGATCCGTTGGTTGTTCAGCGCGGACAGCTTGTCGATCTTGTTCGGCAGCGAGTTCACATTCCCCATGATTACGGAGGGAATAGATGGTTTGTAGCGCCTACGATTATCCGCTAGCTCAGCCTTTATCTTAGCCCAGCCTTGCAGCCCCTGGGTCTCCTCCTCAGCTCCGCTGGGATTGGGTGTCGTATCCCAGTTCGTCCGTTTGTTTGTTTGTTTGTTTGTTTGTTTTTTCTGTTTGTCCGTTTGTTTGCAGAGCCAGTGGTTCCTCTCTTGGGTAAGTGAGAGAGCTGGCTCTCTCACTTACCTATAGTATCTATAGTATATATATTAAACACACAATCTCTTAACAAGAAGAGTAATAAGTAGAAAGAAAGAAGTTAAAAACTGGAGAGCTACTGGAGAGGCAGCCGTCTCCCACAGCGCCATGGCAACAACATACATATATATACATATATATAAGGGATGGTAACATCCTTATTATATTCAAGTAAAACCTTTCAAGTAAGACATTTTAAACATGTCCATCAGTAACAACATTAGGTGGGAACTTGCGTATAAATCACGGATGCCCAACTGTAACCACCAATAAGTCTACAAGCTCCTCAGTGCCACTGCTCCACACAATTTTTGTTACAAACTTAACAGCTAACTTTAGTTTCACCAGCAGCGTCAATCAACCAATCAACCTATCAAGCGCTTAAAGCGGTAACCCTCATTAAATTGACATTAGCTAGCCTAGCGAATCAGTGCAGCTACTCTGAGCCTTTTATACAACCATGTTGTTCGCGCCGCGCCATTTGAGCCATTTGCAAAGTCACCTATTTGCATTGACTTTGTATTTGCGCCATGCATTTGCTTTCGGTTTGAACGGTTAGATGTAACATTCAATAACTTATTATCTGTCTCTTCGTGAAGCATTCATTTTTCACCTAAATATGTGAGTGATACTAAAGTAAATGTCTCAGCGATGTCTTACAGATTTGAATGTATATTTATTCCACTTTTAGAGCCCTATGAAATATGTATTTCCTTACAAAATTCAGTTTTTTCCATTTAGTTTTTTCACAATTCTGTATTTTATGATTGGTGCTAATTTTATCATCAAGAAAAGTCTCTACTTTTGTGAATGAATAAAAGTCAACAGTTGAACAAATTATAACAGTAATTGTTTAATGATGCATACAACATTTGGAACTATGGAATAATAGTGGGCAGACCGCTGCTGACAGCATCGCAGTATTTCACCACGATAGCTCGTAGTTTTGGAATCATTTACATGCGGACAGCTCAGAAATGCTGGGAGTTGCTCTAATTTTCGGGCAATGCTCCCCCTGTTGAAATTCAATCTGTTGTTATCTTTTCTTAAAGGACGTCAGACTCGGCGAACAGCCACAAAGTCCTGAATAAATTATTGGCTTGAATCTGTGGATCGCTTGCACTAGTGATGGTGGTTTGAGGAGGCAAGCTCTGGTCACACGGAGCTGTTCCTTCTTCTTCACATTGGCTTTAGACTTTAAGTGGTAGCCGCGGAGTAAATGTCCTGAAGTGGAACCCCCTTCAAGGCAGCCCATGATGTAGCCATACATCATAAGCTGCTTTGATGTATGGCGACAAGTCATGGAGTTCACCAACGCTGGACCCTGTCCAGCGTTGCCAGTAAAAGGGGAATTGGAGGAAATGCATAAAGCAGGCGGTCTGGCCAAGCATGAGCTAGAGCATCCTGTCCTAGGGGACAGGTCCTCTCCATCAAGGAGAACCAAAGGGGACAGTGGGTCATCTCTTCGGAAGCAAAGAGATTTGCCACTGCCCTGTCATACTTGTCCCAAATCATGCCTACCACCTCCGGATGGAGTCTTCACTCTCTGGGGGGGTGGCCTTTGGCGAGAGAACACAGTCCGTCGCTGTGTTCCGGACACCTGGAAAATGGGGAAACGCCCACATAAGGAGCCTTTGGGTGACCCACAGGCTCTGCCTCGATCTGGTATCCCCCTGGTGGTTGACGTGGTAGACTGTGGAGGACATGTAGGTTCCTCAGAACTGGAAGGAAGTGCCTTAGGGCTAAGAACACCACAAGGACAGTTCCAGGACAGTTACATGCTCTGTTGGGCATCCCACTGGCCTCTGACAGTCCTGCACTGCCATACTGCGCCCAAGCCAGAAAGGGCGTCTATCTCTACAACCTCCTGCCGGGAGCCTATCCTCCCTAAGGGCAACCCCGCAATCTGGTATGCCCTCTCTCTCCAGGGTCTGAGGGCCCGAAGGCACTGCCCAGACACCCTGACCATCTTGTGTCTCCACTTGGGGTCCTTGTGGACACCATTCACCCAGATCTGAAGACGATGCAACTTGAGAAGGCCTAGTGAGACCACCATGGATCCGGAGGTCAGCATACCTGTCTGTATTCGAGCAACCTCCCCCGCTTGAAATGCTATAGCAGCTGCAGAATGGTAGCTACGCGCTTTGGAGAGAGGCAGGCTTGCATGGCAAAGTTGACTTTGCGGCCAAGCCGGTCCACATGGCTGAGGAGCGTGGCTGTGTTCAAGATCGCCTGCTCCTGAGTTGGGGAAATGACCAACCGGTCGTCAAGGTATGGCAATTAGCCATACCGCTGGCCTGTAATGGTGACAGGGCGGAATTGGAGTGTGTACCTATTGGATAGCGTGGACACTATCCAAGGGTCTGTGGTCTGACCTTCCCAGTAGCTCAGGTGCTGCTGAGAAAAGCGTCCGTGGCCGGCCCATGAGCTTCAGTACCTACCCCCCCCCCGCCGCCCCTAGGGGCCCTGGGGGGGCGTTGGCTGGGCGCCGGACCTCTTGGCGCCTGAAATGCCATCCTGTGGCGCAGTGCTACTGTCAACCTGTGCTGAGAAGCGCTGGCCCCTCGATTGTCCACCTGAACGTGGTTGAGAGCTATTGGCACGGAGTACCACAGAGGCCCCTGGCCTTGAATTAGGCAGAGGTGCATGTCGTAAGCTTGCACACTGCTGGCTAGCCTGGCCAACCTGTACACTTCGCTCCAGGGAAGCAGGCCCAAACGTCTGACCTGGGACCCCTGGAAGAGAATGGAGGGTCCGTCGACACACCTCCGACAGGGGCGACTGCGCGCGCCAAACCTGGCGGCGCACCAACGTAACAGTTGACAATAATCTGCCTAGCTCCCTAGTCATATACGCAAATTTCTGCAGTGAAACATTACTGAGGGTCTGTGCTGAAGGATCATCAGATGACCCCAGTATGGTTTTAAACAGAGCTAGAACGATGTGAGAAAGCAAATTCCCAAGACGGCCCACACCGGCGGCAATGTTGTAACTCCTGGTAAGGAGGTCATCCGTAATCAAGGGCAGCGCGCATCGGCTCTCAGAGCCTCATCTGGGGAGACAACAAGGGATACTCTAGCAGGCTCAATCGAAGCTAACTGGTCCAAGCCGTAAGTATCAGCATTGTCCTTAGTTGCCAGAGCTCTGCTATCACTAGTATGATGGGAGAGAGCCTTTGAATATGGCCAGCATCTATGAAGCTCTGCGATGTATGGTTCGGAGGGGGGCAAAGAGAAAACTGAGGGTTGAGCGGCCTGTGAAAAAAAAGCATTCACAGGTGCAGATGAAACAGGAGCTTCCATCCAACCCCAGTCTTGCCAGGGCCATATGCACGGCTGGTCTAACAGTGTCACGGCCGGACACTGACCCTCTATCCAAGCCTCCCACAGACCCTTGAGAGAAAGCCTCAGAGCCAAGAGACGCTACCTTGTCTGCTCCTCGTTCTTCCTCCTCTGTAAAGAGACTACAGGGCGCAGCTAGGTTGCGCAGCCGCAGGGGCCGCGGCTGGTACACCCTGAGCTGTTTGGAGGTTCTGTAGGAGGGCTTTAATCTGAGCAACCTCATTTGAAAGCGTATCCACTTGGTTTGCAAAGTTTTCGACCTTACGGGACTTCCCGGGGGGCCCCCCAGCTGCCGAGGCACGGCGCCTGGTGCCACTAGGACGAACACCCGAAGGGGGCAAACCTGGTCCGCCCTCCTCCTCAGCCAACTTAGCTAGCCTCAGTGAATGAGGCATGAAACTACAATTCATTCATGAGTTATCTGACACTGCTTCCCTCAGGTGCTGAACTCCGAGACATGCAGGACAATTGTCATGGCTATCCTCCACTTGCAGGGAGGCAATGCAGGCGACACAATTATGGGCACTTAACATGTCAGCAAAAAATGAATTTGCCTATGTCAAGTAAATTATTTAGTAGGCTAGGCAATCAGGCTTTAGGCGAGAGCACCCGAGCAACGATGCGACACCCCCGATATAACACAGTGATGGCAACTCTAGGAGGCCCTAAGCCACCCACTGACAAGCAAATTAAGTAGCCTGAGCCAAATGGGCTTCAGCGAGAGCACCCGAAAAAACTGTGCGACCCCGCTAGGGAAAATACAGTGACGGCGACTTTTGAAACCACAAGCCGCTCACTCAGCGGCGTAACATCGTGGTGATGGCCCCGGTGCAAATATTTTTTTTGTGCCCCCCCAAAGATTCAGCCAATGAGAGTACTACTACAGCAGGTAGCAATCGCGTTGCCATGGCACATGGGTAAACAAATTACACGGCACCACACAAGTTATAACGATCGCTGTAGGCTTCAATATCATGCAAGCACTTTGTTTTCTTTTTATTTTGTTCTACATCACAATTTTATGCTTTAATAAAGTATTGTTTTTCCCTACCATTACGAAAATAAAATATACAAACCAACAGAGCTTTGTCTCCCCGAGACCTTATATTGTTTGAGTCTAAAACGTTTTCAACGATTCAGCCAATGAGAGTAGGGGTAGCAATCGCACATGGGTAAACAAATGATAAAGGCACCACCACACACACACTCATCCTGCAAGCCATCCTTTCAGCACCACGGACTGCGGCCGAAGCTTCAAATCAACACTTATCTAACAGCCTACCCTGACCTGGGCTCAAACTATCACAGCCTGATGATGTCTCCAAACGATCAAACATTCAAATATAGCTGACACTAACAAAGCTACACACATTCCACTTCATAAACAAGAGAAGCTGTACTCACTCATTCGAAGCTCATCTTACGGGCCAAAGTCATTTACGACACTGCTCAGGTCCATAGTCCTCGCTCTGCCGTTCTCAATAGAGAGTATAGCCAGTCCACTGAGTCTTTCTTGTCCCATGCTGCTCCTTAAATAAGTCTTTATCAACTTGAGTTTGGAGAATGAGCGCTCTGCAGTCGCAACAGTGACAGGTATGGTGAGATATAACAGTAATGCAGTGCAAACGTCAGTAAATGATGCTGCCATGGTGCTGTTTTTCACAATTAGCATCTTAGCCAGATCCTTCCTAGTTGGCTCTTTTGCTATTTCAGACTTAAAGCAGGCTCTGCATAAAAGGAGTTGGTCGGGGAAACTTGAGGATAAATCCCTGCTGTAGTGGCCCGCGAGGCGCTGTGCGTCCTGGTGAGGTGCGTCATCCTGCGCTTTGTTCAGTGTGCCCGGCTGGATAGCGTGGAACACCTCATTAGTTTCACGCATAGAAATGAATCTCTGTGAAAGCTGGCTGATAATCATGTCCAGGCTGGCGTTGAAGACATTTATTCTGAAATAGCTTTCTCCATTACTCAGCCTTTCATCTTCACAGAGTTCATCGAAGTGGTGTTTCACTCTTCCTCTGTGCATTTCCATGAACTCGCTCTGTGCTCCCCATTTTGCAACCAGATTTTGAGCGGTGCGATTGACCTGGTCAAAGTCATGTCGGTATGTGGAGAGGGTCTGAATTATGTTTTCGAGGAGACCGATTGTTTTTTGGATATCGCAATCTTTTGTCTGCAACATCTTTGACACTGCATCCACGTTTTCCAGTATTTTTGTTTGCTGTACGACAAGGAAAATAAAGCAGAAATTTTCCTTTTTTTTGTAGGGCTGTAGCTTCATCCTGTTCGTCTCTTTTTTCGCTGACGAGGGTGATTTTAGTTAAAGCTTTCGTGACATCTGCATAACGGTACCTCAGGGCAGCTAGGGCATTATGCCTTGAGGACCACCTGGTAGGGCAGAGACGTTTCAGAGTAACGTTACCATGCTCTGAGAGTTCAGATGAAATGATACCAGAAAGGATAAAAAAGTATAAAGACCCTCAACAGTGTCATAAAATCGACGAAGCTCTGCTATATTTTTTACAGAGTTATTCAGTGTCAGATTCAGGTTGTGTGCAGCACAGTGCACATATTTGGCAAGCGGCTCCATCTCCTTCATCCTGGTCTGCACACCTGAATATACTCCACTCATGTCATATCCTTGCCTCCGACACAAATCCGTTACTCTGTATGCTGTCCAGAATTTTCTTCTGCAGCTCACGGGCTGACGTGTCCGCTGTTTCCTCGAAACCTAGGAAAGCCTGGATAGTCACATTCCTATAAACCTGGCTCAGCTGGTCTCTTTTGGAAATATCGAGTGGTGTCCATAATAAAAGAGAAAAACTGCGACTTGAATGTCGCACTGCACCCGTTTTGCAATAATTTAGATGATTTCGTGTTGAATGGCAGGACTCAAGTATTTAACAGAACCTTGTGGTTGCTCAAGAAGTTCTTTCAGAACCGGATCATAACGTGCTAAGAGCTGTATTATACTGAGAAAGTTCCCGCTGTTAGACTGTCCAATGATCTCCCTGTGTCCTCTAAAAGACAAGTTACAAGTGGCCAGAGTGACTGTAACATTAATAATACGCTCAAGTACCTGTCTCCAGTAATTGGCGGCATTTCTCGCGTTTCTCCATGTTTGCGTCAATTCTCCCGTTTCTCTTCCACTGTTCATATATAGCACACGCTCCGGAATGAATCTGAGATTCTTCATGTGGGTCAATCCTCGCAGATAAATGTTGCCAGTCTCGTACTCCTTTGACCCACGCATCACTGTAGAAAGGTGCCCTTCGGTCTGCAAACAGCCAGCATGGCTCACAATAGGCTCAGTCCAGTGTTGGCGAATAGCACAGCCTTGGTAGTGGTGGTGTAGTATTTCTCAGAGAAACACCTGTTTCCTTGCTTTTTGTCTCTGGGGAATGGTCCGGTAGGCCTACATGAACCAGTTGCTATTATATTGCTTTTTGTCTTGGCGTCAGGAGGCAGAGTAATGTAGAGTCCTCGATCTGTGGGCAGAATAATCCCTGCAACAGGTCCTCTGGTGGGCACAGCCGAGTCCGCCGACTCCGACCCCTGAAGCTTCGGTGGCGGGGAAGTCTCCTTCGGGCCGACCGGAGAGGCGGGACGTGGCGGTGGGGTCAATGCCGCAGCCACTTCATTTGAGCTAGCTGGCAAGCTACCGCTAGCCTCCGGCGGGACGCTAGCTTTTGCCTGGGTGGTTGCCTGGGTCTGAGTAAAAAATGTATCTAACTTGGCCATTTTAGTTTTACCCTCATCCTGCTTCTTTTTTTTCTTCCACTTTTGCGCGCCGCTTTTTTGTTTATGCTTGCTAAACATGGTGATGCTACGCTACGGTCAACTTGCTTTTCTTTCCTGCTGAAAGTTGAAACAACGTCATCGAGACTCATCATGACTGACAGCTATCAAGGTGTTTGGAATTTGGACAAATGATCATTCCTCCTCCCATACCAGCCACTCAGCGTTAGCCTACCTTACCGACCCGCCCCCGAGGTATTGCATTCACAAAAACATTATTATTTTCTTCTTCCTCCACGGGCCCCTGATGGTGTCTGGGCCCCGGGCAGCTGCACCGGTTGCACCGTCGATATTTAAGCCACTGCGCTCACTGGCGATCAAATCAAAGTACGCAACCGGCCTAGGCGAAATCAACACCTGGGGCCGTATTCACAAAGCATTTTATCTTACCGCTAGGAGTGCTCCTAACTCGCGCTAAAACATTTTACGTAGGAGTTTTTTCTTAAAAGTTATTCACAAAGCCGCTGAGACCTACTCTTACTAAGGATAAATCACAAAGAGTGAACTAAGAGTGACGCGCGCGTTGCTAGGATTACGTCAATTCTCGTGCACGAGTTTAGAAGCGGTCAGTTCGGTGATTGGTTGTTCAGACGAGCCCACTGAATCACCGAAAAACAAGGAAATAGCCTAGGCTAGAAATGAATTCCTATTAAGTAGTTATAGTGTAGTTAGCAGAATACACGCATGATGACAATTTTGTGCAGACCACGATAATGACGTTGTAGCTTGCACGTTCAAGAGAGAGAGAAAGCAAACAATAAAATACGTAAAATTTAAAAGAAAATAAATGTTATGAACTACCTAAGTGTTGACTGATTTGTGCCAAGGTGTTTACCTAAAATGTGTTTTCAAAGTGATCCCTAAATGCCTGTCCACTCGGTACAACACGGCCAAATTCCTTGTCATGTTGATCGCCATCATCATCATCATCATCATCATCATCATCATCGTCTGGCTGTGGAATGTTCCTCCGCTTGCAGAGGTTGTGTAGAATGGCACATACAGTGATTACTGTGCTTGCCCTCTCTGGGTGAGGCGTATTTCGCCGTGGAGGACATGAAACCGACGTTTCATCTGCCCAATTCCTCTCTCCACAACATTAAAGTATAACATGTAAGTGATTACGCAGATTACACTTAGTCCTATGCGTAAAACACATCGTATTGGCTCTTTGATGCCTTTTATTTGTTGAATCCATATTTTTTATTGTTTACTGATTTCTTCCATATATGCTAGAGCACACAAACATACACGACCGGTTGTGGATTGAGGTAGGGTGTCTAGAGCCACGGTGTCTAGAGCCGCGTCTTGCATGGATAGTCAGTCACTGTCACCCAGCAAGTGACACCTGGTACATCTCAAAAAGCTGCCCCAGACCGCACACCATTAAAATGCGCGAATCATGGGTAGCTGAAGCTCCAGGCCACTTTGCATCAACATCCAGTAGGCTATGTTAAAATTTGCATCAAAAACAACCTGCGTGTTGATGGAATGCACTTCCTTCCTATTGACGAACACGTCCTCGTCTTTTGATGGCGCAATTATTTTTATGTGCGTCCCGTCAATAGCACCGACCACACCGGGCATACCTGCAAGTGCCATGAAGTTGGCTTTGATCCTGTGTAATTGTTGAATGTCCAAAGGAAAGTTTATGGCACGGCTGACTGATGGTTGCGGTATTTTGAAATCGTCGGCATTGCAAAGTTGCATTTCCCCTGTTGCTAAATAACGTAGTGTGTCCAAACATTTTATTTCGGGACTAATCGGATTATTCCTGTTAGTCGGGGATGTTAATGCATCGCGCACTACTCCACAACAAGTTTAATACCCTAACATTTCGTCTCGCAGGCATTTTACGATTCTTTGTGAATAGGTCTTACTGAGTTAGGAGTCCTCTTGAGGACTTTTAAGCTCTCCTAGACTTAGGTGCTACTTTTAGGCCTAAATACTTTGTGAATTGCTCTTAGTGAAAAAAGTTAGGAGTCCTAAATTTAAGAGTGACACGCCCATTATTTTTAAGAGTTACTCCTAAATTCGCCAGTTAGGACCTACTTTAAGCCCTAAGATCCTTTGTGAATACGGCCCCTGAGCAACAGTGCAACACCGCTAGAAAAATACAGTAAAGGGTGCTTGGACCCCGTGCACTGGCGAGCATACAAATTAGCAACCGGGCTTAGGCGAAAACACATGAGCAACGGTGCAAGACCGAAAGAATAATACAACGACTGAAAACTAGCCGCCGACTGACACTCTAAGCAAATTAAAGCAAAGTTGGAAAGGTGATATAAGCTGCTTTGCTAGCCGACGTCTACGCGTAGCCTGCACACTTTAGTCACCCCTTACTGCAGCCGAAATCGAACAAATTATAAGTCACAGCCTTTGGTGGACAAAGTCGAATCGAGGCACCAACCCTTGGGTTAAAAGGCTACTTGTGACAAGCTAATATGTTATATTACAACAAAGAATATTTGTGTGTCCTGTTATATATAGATATTCTCGGGTCACCCAGGTATCACAGGTGACTTTGTTGGTATAATAATTCAACATCGTACAATAACCCTAACCCTAACCCTGTGCGTGCGCGAGATGGAGCATCCAGTGCTAAAGCAACGCCTCTGGCGGTCAGTAGGAATGAAATATAACTGAATCCTGGATGAGTGGTTTTGCTCCAGTTTGCAATCTAACAAACAATTATGTTCGTTCTGAAAAAAAAAAGCAATAAGACTTGACTGTGAACGGCATTATTTTAAAGGTATCAGTTAGTATATTATACAAGTTATTATACACATATATGGCAACGTTCATTTGCTACAGAATATATGTGTGGGAATATGTTAATTTTAAAGGAGTAATGTCTGCCAACCAAAGATGGTTTATGTAAGAGTGGAATAATATGCCTTCATCTCTTCTAGCATACAAGAGGAGGAACCATATGACTATAGAATCATTCTATTAAATCTATACCATACAATACGAACAGTTTGAGTCGGGAGATGTATTAATTCTTATTTAGGTCAGGCCCATTCTTATGTTATTGTGTTTATCCTTGTCACATATATTGTTTATCAAACGTAATTATCGAAAGCTCTATAAGAATGTTAAATATTAAAGGAAAGTCTTTTGTCTTTTTGTTAATGCTGTAAAATAGAGCAGGATTTTGGACGTTATCCAAACATTCAATATCTGCATCAAATATTGAAAGTCTGTCTTTAGTTATTTTTGTATAATCTAGTATATATATAACATTTAGAATAAAAGTCTGTCATCTTTATTCCATCAAACTTGCCTCATTGCTTTGCGTGTGGATGGTGTTAAAAGGTAGAAGGTGGATAAATCTGAATAAGAAACCCTTTTATTCGTTGACAATAAGTTGTACACATAAGGGAACAAAAGATGAAAGATGGAACCATAAAATGAGGCTAACAAAAGAAGCCCTTCTTTACGGAAATCAAGTAGGTCACTTGGTACTGCTCAACCAATCACAGATGGTAATAGTTAATTAATTGTTGGGTTTTTAGAGATCTTTCTTTGTCTTTTTCCTCTCCCTAGTAGCAGTCTTGTGATCTGTCTGTAGGGCCAGAAGACCCACCTTCACCATTCACATACGCAAATCAACTGGAAAGCATCTCAAATAGGGTGCAGCTGGTGAACTCATTTAGATATCCTAGGTTAACATACATATAGAAATACAGATGGATGATTCCTATTGGCAACAGCCAATGGGAAAAACCGAACAGCCCGATCCTCGTAACGGATGACTCAGATGTCTGGATTAATACGTTGAAGATCAGACTTAAAGGGATGATTTTATTCCTTATAATTTTAAATGGCTTAGCTACCAGAACAACAAGTCCATTTATCCTTTTGTCTTTATCAGGGTTAGACAAAAGGACAAAAAGCTCATTAATTATTTTTCTTTTTTTTTCTTTACAGAGATTTTTGAAGAACAGAACTGACATCTTCGCTGATCAAACAATATAACTAAATGTATGATCGAACAATATAAACGATGATGAAACGAACATATCCTATTCTTAGAAACCCAAAATTTTAGGGCTGGGCAACGATTAAAAGTTAGAATTTATTGACTCATTCAGTGTGGGTTGAATACGAAATTTACGGATAACCACAGATTTAGGAATTGTAAACAGGCAGCTAATTAGCATAATTGTAAACCAACAGTTACTACAAGTGTATCTAAATTCAAATAAGTAGCTCCACAGATTTGGGATTTGTAAACAGGCTGTCACTTACTGCAATTGTAATCAGGCAGTCACTTACTGCTTAAGTGTAATTTCATGTAAAGTAAGTGAAACTAAAAACAAAAGATATTTCTGATATGAATGTGGACATTCTGTGGGCCAAACCTTTCAAAATCAGAGCAAAAAAAAAAGATTTGTATTAATCGTGTTAAAATAAGATTGCGTTAACGCGTAATGAACGCGTCAATTTGCCCAGCCCTACAAAATACACATTACCACATTATTTTTCGCATTCATTCATTTGCATTAATATTTGAGAGAAGAAGTGAGGAACTCACCTCAACATGCCAACTCGCATAGACTCACATAGTCTATGAGTTCAAGCCAGAATGCCGAGATTTCAGAGTAAAATGTGTATACAGGCGTGATCCCAGTCTAGTGTGGACCACCACACTATTTTGCCAATGCAAAACGAATTGTCGACACTGCTCGAATTGTCGAGACCAGTTGAGCAGTGTGTACTGCCCAGGTCGGCCCGACCTCAAAGGAGCATTTCACCGGTGGAGGCATGAATATGTATTGAAATTGGGTCCTATATGTAGTCGATAATAAAATACAATTCTAATTTGGTGCCGTCTGACCGAGAAAAGGCAGAAAGTGACTTTTTGTCGCTTGTGGATTGAAGACAACAACTCCCACCATGCACCACGATGCCCAGCTTCACTGGCCACTCCCGCTTATCTAGAACTCCGCCTATCGGACACCTCGCTGTTCCATCTACCAAGCTAATACCGCAAGAATGCTTGAAAATCATTTCACACAACATTTCTAGTGGAGTATTAGTTGGTGAACTCAGTGAATTAGTCCTCGTTTGTATTTCTTTCGAAATGGTGAACTTTTGCATGGTGCCCATCTTCTATGTCAGATCCAGTACCTTCCGCCATTGTACTTCAGTTTTATCAACAGCCTCTGTTAGCTTAGCTTCAGACGCTGTGGATGTTAGTTTCTGCTGGTGAAGTCCCACCCCACTGCACTGCTCTAATAGGTCTGTAGCGTCATGGGTTCACACCCCCTATAGAGGGGTGGGACTAGTGCTTGTAGTCTTACGAGAATCCTCCCCTCTTACACTTCCTATTTACTTCTACGTAAAAACGTCATATTGCGTCATCTTAAACAGGAAGTGTTGGAGATCGATATGGATCCTCTCCAGTTCTCTCAGAAAATAGGGAATGATGCTCGACCATTCAAAAATATGAGTGGGTTTCTAACGATACAAAGCTTAATGGAAATGGGTGAAGTTCCCTTTAAGAGTCTACCAGTGCACAGAAGCCTTAAGCAGGCCAGTTAAGCCCACTAGTAAATAAGTCATATCCTGAGGGTGGGTGATAATATATAACATTGGAAGCACAGTGGGTCCATTTTGTATCAGTGAGTTGCAGCACTGAACAAAGATTAAAATAATACTATAAATAGAAGTAGTTAAAACTATAAAATCAATATTATCAATTAAAATCAAGGCAACACTTAATGTGACAACTTAGGAAGAGCAAACTGTTCTCTTAAGGCTAATAATAAAATCACAAGGAAATTTGTAATTTTGTTTTTCAAGAATCCAACACTTTCCATAAAAATGTTCTAAAAGATGTCTGATATTTTTCGGTAAACAGAAGTTATTTGAATTTAGCAATAAGTCCAATTTTATGAAATAACAACGGCTAGGATTTAATTGAAAGATACTTTTGTAACTGCCCCTTCAACTTCAGTTGATTTTCACTCATAGACGATACATGTGAATGCTTATTTTTTTCCGGGGTGCAGGAAGTGCAGTGTGCATGTCAGGTGCAGCGTTCTGTGTTCTTGAGTGTGGTTTTTATTTTGTGAGAAAAGCAAATTCACTTAAATGCAATTCCACCTCGGATTAGTAGGTTGTTGTGAAAGGGATAAAAAATAGAAGGCTAGCCTTAACTCCCACAGTCCCACTTGAGCCCTTGAATGTCACATTTAATGAGCGTGATTGTGAGAGGATAGCGATGTTCCTGAGAGCCTTTGAGTAGAAACGCCAACACCCTGTGTGGTCCAAAGATGAGATGCAGATAAAGAAGTCAATGTTTTTTCAAATGTATCTGGCAACAGTTTTTGTTCAAAGCTTGGCTGCCCGTCTCCCGCTGGTTCCAGAATTACATCGAAGCAAAACCGGAAGTGAGCTGGCAAGATGAAGGTTGGCATCGCAGGGCTTCATTCAGTTGACCTTTTCTTTCATCTTCTGTCCCAGGACGACGAGGTGGTGCTGCAGTGCTCTGCCACTCTCCATAAAGAGCAGCAGAAGCTTTGTCTGGCTGCTGAAGGCTTTGGAAACAGGCTGTGCTTCCTAGAGTCCACGTCCAACTCCAAGGTAAAGGTTCCCTTATACAACATGAGAACTCTAAATACTTGAAATGTTTGAAAGTACGTTTTTGTCTTCATCTACATGCTACAGATTAATACTGTGTCAAACCTTGACCAATGCAAAATGTTGTCAAAATCCGGTGAAGTGGATGTGTATTATCTTTGGATATTCAGAACTGTTACCGAGGTGCAAGCCTAATTGACTTCACAGAGGGACTTTGCCGTAATGTGAAATGGATGATCTAATCTACATCTATCAACTGCCGCAATTCCTCAAATATGAACACCACATACACATATTATGCATCAAATTCTTCAGCAGGGTATGTTGATTGTTTCATCAATTATTTAAGCAATGTCCCACTTTGTAAGATGGTTAATAGATTTCACACTGACAGGCAGGTCTTCTTGAGTATGTCCTGGAGTGCCTGTGGGTTCAGTAATGAAGAAGGGCTGCTATGGAGTGGTGTCACACCACCAGACCAACCTTTTCATTGCAGTGAATGCTATGTCACAGTATGAATATGACTGAGACAGCCCCATTACTAGTCTTCCACAAAGATAACATTGTCATCCAGTCCAGACGGTGATGAATCAACCGATTTTGTGCTGTTACTAAATTGCTGAAAGAGTTTAAATCATACTGATTTGAAGAAGTTGGAGAGAAAATACAATATAAATCCTTGATCTGGGTAACTAGGGGTGCTATGCTGTAACACTTTTTGACCCCCCCCCCCCCCCTTCAGAAAATGAAACATGTCTTATGAGCCTCATGACTGTACAGTATGTATACTACAGTGTGTGTGTGGAGTCTTATTTCATGACTGTACAGTATGTATACTACAGTGTGTGTGGAGTCTGATCTCATGACTGTACAGTATGTCTACTACAGTGTGTGAAGAGTCTGATCTCATACCTATACAGTGTGTATACTACAGTGTTTGTGGAGTCTGATCTCATGACTGTTCAGTATGTATACTACAGTGTGTGAAGAGTCTGATCTCATAACTGTACAGTGTGTACAATACAGTGTTTGTAGAGTTTGATCTCATGACTCCACAGTATGTATACTACAGTGTGTGTAGTGTTATCTCATGAATGTACAGAATGGATACTACAGTGTATGTAAAGCCTTGAATGCTGCGGCCTGAAGCCTTGCCTTATGGTACATGGTGTGGTTCTTCTTTGTGACACATGGTGTGGTTCTTCTTTGTGATACATGGTGTGGTTCTTCTTTGTGATACATGGTGTGGTTCTTCTTTGTGACACATGGTGTGGTTCTTCTTTGTGATACATGGTGTGGTTCTTCTTTGTGATACATGGTGTGGTTCCTCTTTGTGATACATGGTGTGGTTCCTCTTTGTGATAGATGGTGTGGTTCTTCTTTGTGATACATGGTGTGGTTCCTCTTTGTGATACATGGTGTGGTTCCCCTTTGTGATACATGGTGTGGTGTTCTGTGTTCAGAATGTGCCTCCAGACCTGTCCATCTGCGCCTTTGTTCTGGAGCAGTCTCTGTCGGTCCGGGCGCTGCAGGAGATGCTGGCCAACACCGAGGAGAAGGCTGAAGGGGTGAGTCGCTCGCTGCAGTCATGAAGGTTTCATGCTTACCCACACACTACCCAAACCCATTACAAGTGGATTCAAACGACACCTACACAGGAACAACCCACACAGCAATGGTATGAGCAAGCAATGGGGATATTTTCTCTTTTATCAAACCAAGTCATTAGGAATGAATTCCTAGTTAAAATGGTAGCATGGCAAGGGGCAGAAGCTGTTCAAGGGAAATGAGACTGAAGTATGAAATGGTTAGGAATACAAGACAACTGTAGAGGTAGAGATCAGTAAAACATAGAAAAACGGACCAAACACAGCCAATGCACCTGCTAACTGTTTCATGGTCCCAGGTGTCGACTCACACTCACCATACGATTAGCATGCAACATGTGAACACGCCTGCATGGAGCACACCATGGCCTCACGCTGCAGACAGAGGGGATGGGCCAAGTAGGGCAGGCGCTGCATAACTTCTCTGCAGAAGTGCTTGAGCAGATATAAGAGAACCTCATATGACAAGGATTGCCCACGTACATACAGATCATAGCATAGCATAGCAGTATTGTGTCCAATACGCTCCATGAAATAGTGAGAAATGTAATCTTCATGTGTTATACAAATGTCCATTACACTGGGCCAGCAAAACAGTGCTCAATGCTTTTATTGTCTATTTTACAGATCCAGAGTTTAGTTAATCACCCAAAAGCTTTCATATGGCATGCACACACTATTTATATACTAAAGCTGTCAATCGTCCTCTATGATCTCTTTCGAATTTCATTCCTTATTATTCTTAAGATTCAAAATATATTAGAATTAAAATGTGGATTATTATTCATATTTGCTATGTACCATAGTAAATATGTCACCATGTGCAAATGCTTGTGGTTATTAAAAAACAGCGTTACCCTTGTTAATGGAGAACAGGGACTCTACACACAGACCTCTTAATGTACACATAGCGGTAAACTATATTCACATATCGATAATTACCACTATCTGTTATATGTATTGATCGTTCATCTCGATAGCAGTCTGCACCACAAGCGATTGTTAAATTGCCCCTCGGTACGTGAATATAGGTTGCTTTTGATAACATGCCTGTGCAGTTGTATCGCAACCACCTCAAAAACAAACATCGCCAAAACATGGACGTATTAAAGAATGCAAACCCACTTATCATAACCCCCCTCATCCGCCAACAGCTGTTTGCTACACTGTTTCATGCTAAGATGGGGCATAAGCTTGTCTTCACTATGCTGTATACTGGAGGCTGAGTATCCCATCTGTGCTTTCACCGGCACCATTGTTATCGGAAAATGCCACATGGAGTTGCTTGGGCCCTGAGATGGGCCGACCAGAAATGGAGTTCCTGCGGTGAAACACAAATCATATAAGAAGTTCCCTGTAATCATGAGTCGTAACACACGGGACTGTGTGACAGGGGACAGGGTTTCGAGTGATTATTCATCCTGTGGGGTTTGCCTTCAACCTCTCCCAAATAGAGGGATCCTCCTTCAAGCAATCTTGAAGGTTTGGCTATTGTCCAGCTGTGCAGTAGGCTAGGAACCTCTCCAAGAGCAACAGAGGAGCTCTGGCAGACCATGGTCTTATTGAAATCTCGCCTGCTTTGTTATCCGCTTTCTATCCATTCGAGTCCAATGTGATGGATTCTATCTAATAGAGAGTATACGAACGGTTCCTAACATGCTCCTTGGTGTAATACCCGCCTTTCCTTAACACTGAAGTCATGCACACTGTGGCAGTTGTTTGGAGTCAGTGTCTCACTTCATTGCTACCTTTGGACGGCTAGTCTGTGTTTTGTGCAGTGTCCATCTTCTTTGCAACAGGACCCAGAGCTATGCTGATGTTTGCATCTGGTCTCATTTTCATTCAACAGTTTGCAACTCTATATTAAGACAAATTGTATTTATTTCACTTTGTTTTGTAACATTTGGACATATGTCTCTATTGATATTGTCCAAGTTATTTAAAAATCATGGTTGTTGTGTCATTTTTACAGATGATTCAAATGTGTTTATTGCTCTGTTACTGTTAATGCGGAAAGCAGTATGTTGATTTTGTTGTACATAGATAAAAAATAGGTAGAGATTATAAGATCATTGTTTCGTAAATGTAGCTTTAAGTGTCAATAGCAGATCATTATAAAATGTTTTCAGTAATATGTTAATCCTTTGCCTCACTGTTCTATCAGGTAGTTCCACTGTGGACTATTAAGTCAAACTCAGACATGGGTTAAGATTAATTATTATCTATCTAAATTATCGTTAAGTCTTAATAATGCATGTGTTAAATTTCACAACAAGTCTAATTTGTTTCTATTTTGTTTAAGATTACATTAAATCATTTATGAATATCTTTCAATCATTTATCATTTATATATGGTTAATTATATATATAATATATCAATTATATATATAATTTATAATATCTCTTCAATTTTCCTTTCTGAATCCTAGAACATTTGTGGATGAATTCAGTATGGTAGATTTAAGCAACGCCTACTTTGAGTTTGTTTTCTTTCTTTGATTTTGCTTTTAAAGTTTAAAAATATTTTAAGATACGATAAGATTTCCTTTTATTTATTGCACTTGGGATATGTGGGAAACATTAAATATTTGTTAAACAGTATAACTTTTTTATGATTCATAATTAGATGTTTATTTTGTCACTTTCCTCGCAGAACTATTATGCTCGTCTTTATTCTCCAATTCTTCTTCCTTCCTCTAATCACACCAAATGTCACGTCAGCGTAGTGTAAGCATTGCATTGCGGATTCAGCTAGATTGCCGTCTTAACAGACATTTCAATTCAAACCGTCTCACTGAGACCCCTCTGAAGCACGAAGCTCTCATTATTTAATGTGTCACCTCTATTTTCCTAGCCTATTGTAACCATCCAGATATCCACATTTGCGTTTTTCAATGAATTTCTGTCCTTGACTGGGCAGCAATTGATTTATCCATATGGGAAAGGCCTTAGGCTGTTCAAAATACAGGTGAATTCGAATCAGATCAGATAACAAAAGGACATTCTTCCTCTATTTGCTCCTGCCGAATCTGATCAGTTGTGATTGTGCTGCAGTACGCAAAAGGCGGCACATAGATCAGCAACATTTTAAAGTCCCACTTTGCAAACGGCACAGCCATCCATCAGCTACTAGTGAACGAAATGCGCTGTGAAAAGATCAGTTTGGAGTTGACTGCACATGCCTCTGTATGAACCAGTTTAGATTATAGACCACTCCACAATCAGCGCATTTCTTTTCTGATTGGTCAGGGGATTCCATCTTCCCTGTCAATCAAAGCAATTTGAAAGACACTCAATAGCCAATAGCCGTAAGGAGAGAGGGAGCAAGGAGGAAACCTACAACCTTTTGGTTAAGTAAAAAATTGGTACAATAACATCTTTTCATGACCACTGCCTGCCAACAGTTTTCCCTCTATCTAACTGATAGATGATGTTTCTGTTTCTTTGTTAAACACGAAAGGACACTTACTTTGTTTTTTCTTTCTTCTCTCATTTCCACACAGCATGTAGATGTGGAAAAATGGGTAGGTTTGATCTTTTTTTCCTTACATACCTCTCATTAATCATAACCATTTTTATCATATCATACAATCACATTGTATTGATAATAATATCAATACACTTTTTGCGTTACTCATTTAACCGTGACATCAATCTGATTTGTAAGGTGCCAGCTGATACGAAACACTGTGGCTGCCCTAGTTATTAACCCCTATCATCTCCACAGCCATCATTCCATGTCCATACATACAGCAGCTACTTATGAACACTTCCTATGGGTCTTATCACATTTAAACTGTTTAACTTCAGTGTAAACAGCTTTTAAAATGAGACTGTCCCATTTTTGGAGACTTTTTGAGGGACATTGACATGATGATCTGAACTTGCCTATGTACGCCAGTACAAACAACATGTTCTGACATTACAACATTTTTTTTTTTTTCCACCAATTTGTAAACAAAATCCATCGAAAATGACTACAGTTATGCCGTTAGGTTATCAAGTATCAAGTTTATTATAGCCATCTCAACAATATAGAAAATTAAGTTGATAGGAATGTGTTTTGGTATGCTCCCATGTATCACACAGCAACAATAACAAGACAACATAACAAGACAAAAAGAAAAAAAAAGGCACATAAATAACAAAGAGTACAACACTTAACACACAAAAAAAAACACACAATGCATGGTTTGCAGAGAATTGCAGCGGTAAAGTACAGTTCAGTAGTGCAAAAAGTGCAAAGTAAGGTAGACCATAGAGTCGTAAAGTGCTTAGTGCATGTTCAAGTGGCGTATAGCTTGTAGATAGGTATCCCTAAAGCGTGATGTTTTAGTTGTGACGCTTCTGTACCTCTTCCCTGATGGTCAGAGTGTGAATGAGTGGTGTGCTGGATGAGAGGGGTCAGAGATGAGCTTTCCTGGAAATTCTGGTGTTATAGTGCGAGTCTATGGTAGGCAGACTACAGCCAATGATTGTAGAGGCCCTGCGTACTACCCTCTCAAGCTGTTTGTTTGTCCTGGCTGGTAGCACTACCATACCAGACCAGGATGGAGAAGGTGAGCACGCTTCCGATGGCTGCACGATAAAAATGGGTCATGCCTGCCTGACTAACCCCAAATTTCCTCAGCTGACGGAGGAAGTATAATCTCTGATGGGCTTTGGAAATAATGAGACTGATGTTCGGTGCCCATGATAGGGATTGGTGGATAGTGGTGCCTAAGAAACGGAAGGAGGAGACCCACTCCACAACTTGGCCATTAATGGAGATGGGAAGGTGCTGGCCTGCCTTTTTCCTATAGTCAACTATGAGTTCTTTGGTTGTGGTTGTATTTAGGATAAGGTTATTGTCTTCACGCCACTGCACCAGCTGTTTAACCTCACTCCGGTAGATAGATTCCTCTCCATCAGATATGAGGCGTATGACAGTGGTGTCATCTACAAAATTTTGCATTTTGACAGATGCAGAATTTGATGTACAATTGTTAGTGTAAAGAGAAAATAGTAGAGGTGACGAGACCCACCCTTGTGGGGCGCCAGTGTTCAGAACCCTTGGTGATGACACATTATTCTGGATTTTAACACACTGTTTTCTACATGACAGGAAGTTTATGGTCCACTGACAAAGTAGAGCATTAACTCCTGCGGCCAGGAGAAAGTTGTACAGTTTGACAGGAATGATGGTATTAAAAGCCGAGCTAAAATCAATGAACAGTACACGTGCATCGGTGGACTTAGTGTTCAGATGTTGCAGAATGAAATGTGTGCGAAGTGAAACTGCATCGTCCACTCCCCTATAAGCCCTGTAGGCAAATTGGTGAGGGTCTAGCGTGATGTGCGTCAAGTACCTACAGACTACCTACAGGTTAGGATCTCTGTGTGAATCTATGTTGGAATGCTGCCTGAATGCTGCCCGTGTTCAGCGTAGTCCAAGCATGTGCTCCATGTCCTACCTTATGTGAGGGAGAAGGAGAGAGGGGCTGAAAGCGCGGAGTGTGTGTTGGGAGAAAAGCGGAATTGGTCTTGGCTTTTTAAATCACATGACATAGCGCAGCGAGGTCCCGTTGTGACTCACAGAGCTCATACCCTTCCTAGGATACCACCGTTTCAAGCCCTCCTAGACCATCACAACAACTCAGTCATTAAACATCAAGTTAGTGTATTAGAGTCGAAACATTAAACTAAACACTAAATAAGGCCAGCCAAAGTTTGGAGGCCTGAGGATTATGGGATGGCGGAGGGATGGAAAATTGACTTGCCGTCTCCCTTCACTGGAGACGGGATTTAGAGCGTCCTCAGCTGGGCCAGATAATTGGAGGTTGCAGTGATGGAGCTCATGGACATGGGGGTGACTTACTGTTGTTGGCACCATATCTGACCTCCTTCAATGTTCTGAGAGAACCCCCCTCAGGCTGTCCTGCTCGGCTTTGGATGTGTGTCTTGGGTCGTAGCAGGACATTGTGAGAATGCAAGAGAGGCTGTTAGAATGGACTCCTTTCAAAGAACCACTCTCCGTTGGACTGGGGGAGAGTGGTTCCGCTGTGGTTTTTCAGTGTGCCTCTGTTGAAGAGCAGGGAATTAGCCCCTGACCCAGAGCATTATCATTCTGCCCCACAGCAAGGTCCGGGTGCTGGTCTGCGTATGCTTCCCTAACACTGCGGACCGGCTCCAGGCATGCGGGATTTGTGGTTACACGCAGAGTGACCCAGGGGAGCAATAGCACTACAATTACTGCCTTTGCAATCAGACAGGGAATGCATTTGGGTGGGGTTTACCACATTGGGCAGTCAGATGGTACATGACATAACATTTAGTTAGCAGAAGCTTTTGTCCAAATGCATTCAACATTGATTGCAACAAAATATAGAAACAAGGGATATAAATAAACAGCAAGTGGGATTTTATTAATAATATTTCCCCTTAAAGTGTAATTCCAGAGAAAATTTAACCCATGGACTTTTTCGGCATGAAGACCCATTAAATAAGCCCTCCAGACACTTTTTTCATTGATAATCGAGTATAAAGCTTGCCCGCGAACGCCGGGAGCAATGTAACAGCCCAAATGACTTCCATGTTATTGGCCCTAGTCATGCTACTACAATAGTTGCCGAAAAAGACCCTGGGTTAATTCTTCACCGGAATTACACTTTGAGGAAGATGAGAAGATTCAGCTGTCCTGACGTCAGTGGCCACTCAAAGCCCTTTACAATTATTGCCAACATTCAAACACACATTCACACACTGTGTCAACCATGCAGGGCAACAGCCAGCTCGTCAGGAGCAGTCAGGGTGAGGTGTTTTGCTCAGGGACAACTTGACACTGCTACTGCAACTGCCCAGTAGTGAATGAAAAGCAGGTTGTTTGGCAGCCATGGAGCATGGTGGACAGGCTGGGGTGTAGGGTTTGACCACGTCCTGGATGTAGGACGAGCTGGGGTGTAGGGTTTGACCACTCCCCAGATGTAGGATGGGCTGGAGCTGTTTGCATTCTTACTCAAGCAGCCATCGGCAGCCATCGCAAGGTGGGGAGATGCAGTCTCATGCAGGCAAACCAGCCAGAGAAGGGAGTTTCAGTAGTCAAGGCGCTAGATGAGAAGAGCCTGGATCAGAACCTGGGTGGCCTTCTGGCTGAGGAACGGACGTATCCTCCTGATGTTGTACAGCATGAATCTGTAGGAGTAGGTGGTCGCAGCGATGTTGAAGCCAAGGACGGCTTGTCATTCAGTTCTAAAACCAGGTTCCTAGCTGTCCTTGTTGCAGGCCCCACATAGTTGTCAATATTTATTGAAAAAGACAGTAGAATGACAGCAGAGGAGAGGGAGGCCGTTCTAGCAGTGTGAAGTATCTATGACAGCTAGGAGGGCCATCAGTTAAGTGGCCTGGCTTGAAGCCGGACTGGTGATGGTTCAGTAAGTTGTTCTGGAGGAGGTATGGAGAGAGCTGGGAAAAGACTGCACACTTCGTTGTTTTGGAGATTGATGGTAGAGGAGGGACGCTTTAAAGGTTTTAGGAAAACAACCAGTATTCAAAGATTTGTTGAGGAGATGGGTGAAGAAAGGAAGGAGACAAGGGGCAACAGACTGAAGAAGGTGAGAGGGAATAGGGTTGAGAGGCCAGGATGTTGGGAGGGGAGTGGTGTATAGAAAGTTAAGAGAAGAAGATGAAGCGCTGACTAGAGGCGAGATGGTGAAGCAGGTGGCTGGGGGAATGAATAGTGTACTATAGTATCTATTTTTTGCTTTTTTCCTAAGCAGTTGACAAAATTCACAGGCGGAGAACTGGGGGGAATAATTAGGGGGCAGAAGATTGAACAAATGTTTTGTTAGGATTTGAGGAGGACGAATGAATTAAGATTGAAAGACAGAATTTTAGATGCAGAAAGAGAGGCAGAAAAGAGGAGAGAAGAGATGCCAGGCAAGAGGTGCTTGGATGTGCACCACGCTCATTCCACCCCCCTAGAGTTGTTCTGTCAGCACATACTGACTCAGGCAACCAAGGCGCCGGAGGGGTCGGGCATGCCTGCTGATGGGTGAGAGGACAGAGAGAGTCTAGAAACAAGGACAGAGTAGAAAGGAGGTTGAGTGAGAGGGAGTGAGAAGGTGAGGGGAGAGCTGAAGCTGGGAAGAGGGAGACAGGAAGCGACAGTTCTAGGGGATAGGGAATGTTAGTGGAAAAGGGAGGTTTGGGAGTTTGAGAGAGGGGCAGCGAGTACTAGCTCCTGGTAAATATGAGGGCAAGCTGAAAGCTTTGTGAGTTTGGGAGAGGGAGCGAGTGAGAGAGCAAAAGAGGAGGTAGCTAGTAGCTAGTGGTATCTACTGTTTACGGTGTGCGCGAAAGTAGGTAGCTACTGTTTGCTGTGTGTTGCATGTGGTATCAGAGACTACACCTTCTCCCCCCATAATACGCCTTTGTACAACATGGCAGGTACTGGTAGACTGCTCCGCCTACAGGCTTGCCAGCCATTTGCCTGTTGAAAAACAACCCTTGGTCAACCTCAAAATGTATCATGGCTATATATCTATACATTCACATTGGAATAAACCCTTAAGGACCTTAAAGGCATTCAAGTGATAAATCCAAGGCCCTCTGGATTCTGGAAACATGTTGCCCATGAAATGTACAATTTCATTCTGTTCGGTCGTCAGGTGTAACTAGTTGGCCGGACATTTGTCAAGAGAAAACGTAGGTGTAATTCAATTTGATTTGAATGTATATCTATGGTGTTTTGCAGTAGTAATATTTCGAAGACCTTTACAAATAATCCTTTTACTCACCTTAGATTATAGCAAGCAATAAACATTCATTGGACCTCACAAGAGAGCTGAACATTTTTATCTTCCACTTGATGTTCGTTGAAAAAAGTAATAGGTTGGTAAAGTATTAGGCTGGAAGCAAATCTTTGTTCAGTCAGAGTCTATGTCAGCAGACTCATTTGTAAATGTGTATTATACATACCAGTGCAAATAAATCATGATCTTGCAGATACGTTTTGTTCCCAGGCTAAATTCCCAGGGTAATGCATGCCAATCTGGCAACCTACTAGGACGCAGAAGTCAATCAGAGGCAATGCTGGTCACTTTTTTATGCTCTTTCGAGGCCTTTAGAGGCATAGGGATATTTAGCCATTTCAGAGCCCCACTCTCAATTGTTGTTAATTTGGGAGGCTTGCTATTGATTGCAACAAAATATCAAATATCAGTACAGGTTATAAAGTTTAAGCAGCTTGCCAAATTTTTGGTCAATACTGAAAATAAATCTTTTAAGAAAAACTGAAGTCAAGTCAGTCATTGTGTGTGTATCCTTAGTGCGACTTGTGTCAAATCGCAAACATTTAACGTGGTCGTGTGTTATTGAGTGCCAAAGATGTGCAAACTATATATATAGATGCTTCTAATGTGTCAGAGTCTATAAAGCTTTAATCTTCCTATTGAACGGCTGAGGGATAGGGCTAGTACAGCGTCTGGCTGCTGCCCTGGTATTCAGCAGCGATCGGTCTGTTCCTTCCTAATTGCATGGCTCCTCTGAAAGTGGCCTCAAATGGACAGGGTTAAAAGGGTTGCTAGTTGCATGTGAAGGACCAAGGGCTACTGGACTGCTGGATAGGAGAAATGGGATCGAACATAGCCTACAGGAGAGTCCTTTGTTGTCTCTGTGACTGACGCTGCGGGACAGCGACCCAGTACAGCCCACAGACAGCCCTGATGGATAAGATGGCCCAACGGAATCACCAAAGACCTTCCTCTTTAAGTAGTGAGCGGTTCTAGGCTGAGGTAGACTGGGGAAGTTAAACTCCCACATAGTTAAGGCCAACACGTTCACTCTCCTGGGCGAGGCGGGGAGTGACGTAGTCTAGGATAGAGTGGATGTCGTTGAACAAACGAGGTTAGAGCGTTCCAATGTTAGAGGAAGCCTATAAGCCCTGGGGGAGAAAAGGAGTGATAGGAACCTGGATCCCCTGTGTATGGCTAAAGCTCGTCTCTGATAGGTGTTAGTGTCAGCTCCAGAGCTAGGTTGTGTGTAAATGTGCTCCTCCAAACCTTGTGCTCAGCCCGGCTGAGTGTGGGTCTTGGAGCGTACCAAGCGGAAACCTGGAGAGTACCAAGAGGTAACCGTGACCTGACTCAGTGGTTTGCGTTGGTTGGATGCAGAAAGACCGGACAACGTTCTAATTCATTCTCGTAATAAAACCCAATATTATTTTCCTTCGCTCAGTTAGAATCTGAATGTGCCAAATATGGATTGTTTCTGCTTCTGGTTGCAAAACATCCCTAGTAATGGTGACGCCCGCCGCCCATAATGTGGAGTCCAAGGCTTGATAACGCTTGGGATGTCTGGTGCATTGAGCTGCCAGGGGTCCAGACAGGACTGCATTTAAATTTAGTGAATATGAATTAATGAGTTCATTGTAGTTATAATGAACGTGTAGAATGAAATGTGTTGTTGGAACAAAATGTAAACATGGATGTACAGTATGTCACATTGTTGCAATTCCACAATTTCAGTGCTGAACTGACGTTTGATATACCTGCATGCTTATCCATATGCTTACCTAATAGTTTATTATGTATGGAAAAGTAAAATGCT